>NC_064817.1:121313014-121398709 GCF_023721935.1 Panthera uncia | reverse complement strand
TGGTTTGCGTGGGTGCAGTGGGGTCACACGTCACAGCGCGTGGCGACTATTGGTGAGGGAGCAGCTGCTGGCTAGGCTGCCAACGGCGGGGTCTCCGGGAGCCCAGGGCAGAGCTGGCTGCGGGGCAGGGGACGCGGGGGCGGAGCTGGCTGTGGGGAAAGGGGCGCAGGAAGCAGTTCTGGGCCCAGGAGGAGCACAGGGGGGTCCGTTTGCGCAGGCGCTCCTGGGAGCCCGGTTGCTTTGGACGCTTGGGGGCGGAGCCTTAGGAGGGAGCCCTCATTGGCTAGGAGGACAAGGGTGGGGGGGGGTAGTCTCTAGGGGCTCCTGGCCGAGCTGGCTGGGCGGGAACCAGTCAGGCGCCCAAGGGAATGGCCGGGAGGTGGGGGTGGGGAAATGTTGGCCTTGGCGCTCCCGGGAGGCCGGGGTGACTTGCGTGGGCTTTATGAGGAAGCGCTCATAGTCTAGGTAAGCCAGGGGGTCTCCCAGGGCCCAAGGGCGGAAAGGCCGGCTGGGCGGGGACCGGCCGCAGGCTGGCGGCCTCACTAGGAACCCTAGGAGCCCGTTGGCGCAGGCGCCTGGGGGTGGCATCGAGCTGTGACAGGCGGGGCTTCCGCAGCCAGGGTCCGAGAGAGCCTGGGACAGCGTCGCTTTGGCGGGAACCGGCCACGCGCCCGGCAGCCTCCCGACGGCCCGTTTGCGCGTGCGCGGGGAGGGCGGGGTCGGCGCGCGGGGCGGAGCTTCGGGAAGGAGATGCACCTCAGCCGCCCGCCGACTGGGCGAGCGGCCGGGCCTGTGCTCGAAGGGCGGGGTCTGAGGCGGAGCGCGGCGACCATGCAGGCGGCAGCCGCAGACGCCGGCGGCCCGGCGGGCGGCGCCAACAACAGCCGGGAGGGCCAGGGCCAGGGCCAGGGCGGCTGTGGCGGCCTTTGCAGCGCAGGCACGGAGGCCGCGGTCGCCGGCGCAGCTCCGCGTGTCCCGCGACCACAGCACGCCCCGGGGCCAGGCGGAGATGCCCTCTCCACGACCGGAAGGCCGGAAACCCGAACACACATATTGTATCCTAGCTGAGGGGACGGCGGGGCATGGGCAGGGGGCGGAAAGGGAGAGGAGCCACGGTAACCTGCGGGGCGTGGGGCAAAGATCTGAGAGCAGGGTGGTCCAGGGGTGGCTGGAGAGAGGTGGGGGAGGAGGAAGGAAGGAGAGCAGGGGGGAAACGGGTTCCCGGGGGCGGTGGGCGGACACGGGCCTGGTAACGGGGTGGCCGCGAGCCATTAGGGCCGGGAGTGGGTGGCCTCGTCAGGGTGGCCTGAGAAGGGGGCTCAGGCCCTAAGTGAGTAGGGGTGGTACCTTAACCGAATCTGCACCCAGCGCCCTCGGCGTGCCTTTCCCGTCCCAGTTGGAGGCGGAGATCGCCTGTGCGTCCTTGGCCCCAGATCGCGAACCGCACGGAGGCATTGTGGAGAAGCAGCTCACCGTAACTGACAGCGTCCTGGCCGTGTAAGTTCTGGAAGGGCCGGGGTCGGGGTGGCTGCAGGTGGCGGGTCGTCTCCACGGGGGGGGGATGCTCTGCTGGAGCCGTGAGCACTAGGTGCGGGGAGGGGGCCCCGCAGGCTCTAACACCTGCACCTGTGGAGGGGGGTGCTCCTGGGGGGAGAAGGGTGCGAGGGATGGGTGCCTGGGGGGGGGGCGGAGCGAGGAAGGGGAGGAGCCACCACCTCCAACTTGATTGCCTTTTCTCTCTCAGCCGCTGGAGAGCTGAAAACTCTCGCCTCCTCCGAATTTCCATCATCAACTTTCTTGACCAGCTTTCCCTGGTGATTCGGACCATGCAGCGCTTCGGGCCCCCCGTTTCCCGCTAAGTCTGCGCTGGCGAAAGGGGGCTAAGGTCTAGCCTCGTGTCCCCCGTCTGGGCGGTCCGTCCTTCCTAGGGCAGTGATTCCTGCACTAGCTGCCACCTGAGGTTGGGGGCCTGCCCGGTCTTCTGAGGGCAATGAGGGCCCGAGCCCTTGGGCACTCATGGTCCCCTTGTTTTGTTTGCCATTTGAATGTTTGCTACTGCAGAGAATAAAACTGAGCTTTGCTATTCCGTGTTCCTTCTCAGTTGTGGCACCCCCGGATAGTCTTCCCTTTGTCCTCAGGTGGGGGGCGGGGCGGGGCGGGGCGGCTTCTGGGATGTCGACGTGCAAGTCGCCGAAGGTGATAGAAGGCAGTCTGGGGACTGGCAGAACCCACGTGCGTCCTGTCCTTCGGTATCAAGGACTCTCAACATGTGGGAATATGCCCATCGTTTGCACGTTTCGCATTACTCCTGATACCTTTCATCTAACGTGAACTTTTTATCCAAACTCTTCAAAAATATTGAATGAGTCCAGGAAAGATGCATTAAGGGCACCTGGCAGGCTCAGTCGGTTGAGTGTCTGACTTTGGCTCAGGTCGTGATCTCAGAGTTGGTGAGTTCCAGCCCCGTGTCAGGCTCTGTACTGACAGCTGAGGGCCTGGAGCCTGCTTTGGATTCTATGTCTCCCTCTTTCCTCTGCCCCTCCCCTGCTCAGTCTCTGTCTCTCAAAAATTAATAAACAAATTTTTTTTATAAAGAGAAAAGATGCATTATAATATTCTAATGTAACTACTGAACGTTTAAATTGCTTTCACCTTTTTGCCCTATTCTAGGTAATGACTCAGTGGAACTCTTGCATATGACCTTGCACAAATGATTGCTTCCTTCCACTAGGTTAAAAGAGGTACAATTAGTGGGTAAATATTTAGTATATTTTTTAAAGCTCTGTCAAGACTGCAAAATTAGTCTCCAGAAAACGTACCTACCACTCTGCCAGAATGCTGGTTTTGCTACACCTTGTCACTGCTGGCTCTGGCAAAATTTGAAAACAAAATTCATTTGGGGGTGCCTCTGGCTCACTTGGTTGACTGTCCTACTCTTGATTTCGGCTCAGGTCATGATCTCAGTTTGTGAGATGACAGCGGGGAGCCTGCTTGGGATTCTCTCTCTGCCCGCCCCTGTTCATGTGCACACTCACGCTCTCAAGAAAATAAACATTTAAAAATAATAATTTGGGGCACCTGGGCGGCTTAGTCAGTTAAGTGTCCAACTCGATTTGGGCTCAGGTCATGACCTCATGGTTTGTGAGATCAAGACTGAGCCCCGTGTCTCCCTCTCTCTGCTCCTTCCCCACTCACAATCTTTCTTTCAAAATTAAAAAAAAAAACATTTTAAAAAGTCCTTAAAAAATGATTTAAAGATTAGTTTGCACGAGAAGAGCAAACAACCCAGAAACACTAGAATCAGAGCGTTGAGGCTGACTGGCCTTAGCTCAGTGAGGAAAAGTGCTGGACAACCGTCAGCCTTTTGGTGGAAGGAGTGCACTCCCCGTGACACACAAGGTCTCCTGCAGACTTGTCAAACCCAGCAATTCTGGCAGCTCTTTGGTGGACAGACGCCATGGGATTTTCTCCATAGGTGATCGTGTTTTCTCAGGATAAAGCCAGTTCTATTTCCTCCTTTCTGAGCTGGGTACCTTATAGCGGAGAATTTGTGTGGGTTGGGTTTCCCCGCTTCTCTGTGTGCCCGTTAACTGTAGACCGGATGCCGGACATGATTCTCCTCGGGTGCTGGAGGTCTTTCTATTCCTAGAAATATTTGTGAGCTTTGTTCCGCGGTGCCGTTACTTACCTGGAGCGGTTGGACCCTCTTGAGTCTTCAAAGACTTGCCCTATGGGACCAGAACAGCTCGGGGCAGGCGTCATTTTCCACTCCCACACTTCCCCAGTTGTGAAGTTTGCCCTCCTAGCCGGTGGGGACAGCTGTTGGTCGTTGTCCCACTTGAGTGCCCAACAAAGTTACTTTCGTTCTGTCAGATGGTGCTCAGCGGGCCTCCAGTGGTCTCCCCACGCGCTTGCGCTGATCAGCCGTGCGCTGCTCCCTCCCGCAGGGTCCTCGCCCAGGCTCCCCCCCCCCCTGCTCCTTGGGGCCCTCTGCCCCACCAGTTCCGGTGAGCCTCAGCACGAAACTCCCAATGCGGTCAGCCAGGACAATCACAAGGCCCATCTCTGACTTCTCATCTCCCAGAGATCGCCGTTCTTCATCGCCTGATACCTGGTTTCCTTACAGCTTGGGTCTCCTCTATTCTGTCTGGTTTGGGGGGCTCTTTCAAGTAAGTGGCAGTGTAAATCGGTCCCTGCCACTCCACACGCACGAAGAGTCTATGACTGCTGGACGTGGGGCGTGCTGTTGCGTGCTGCAGGGGAGACACGCCGTCACGGGGACAGTGGTGGTGGTTGTGATGATGACACTCTCACCTGACAGCAGACAGCAGCCGTAGTGGCTACAGCAAGGGTCTCTTTCTCTTCCTTCCTTTTGAAAAATCATTTTGAAGACCTTTCTTCTTGATGGTTGAGGATCTGGCTGTTTTATACCACTCTCCATTCTGCTAGCCTCTTCGTTCTCCCAAAATGGTTCTTAGGGAACCATTCACTTGGGGTTTCTTTACCTCCTAGGTTAAAAATTGCCTTGTTTAGGGGCACCTGAGTGTCTCAGTCTGTTAAGCGTCTTTGACTCAGGTCATGATCTCATGGCTAAAGACCCGGGTCGGGCTCTGTGCTGACAGCTCAGAGCCTGGAGCCCGCTTCGGATTCTGTGTCTCCCTCTCTCTCTGCCCCTCCCCACTCGCACCTGTGCTCTCTCTCTCCCTCAAAAATAAACATTAAAAAAATTATTTTAATTGCCTTCAGTCTTTCATTGCCTTTCTGTAATCTCACAATGGTAATTTTTTAAAACCGTCTTCCTCGGCCTCCCCTCTCCCTCCCTGCCTGCTTCCTCCAGGCCACGTGCCTGCACAGCTGTCAGCCCGGCACCTCCCTTGGTCTGGGCTTCAATCCTTATCCTGGATCAAGCAGCTTTCTCTTGACTGTTTACCTTGCCTTTTTGTTTACTTGTTTGTGTTTGAAGTGAGGTCTAAGTTCCATCCTCTCAGCCTTCCCCTTTGTGAGTGTACAGGCCTAGGAGTTTGGGCAAATGCATAGTTTTGGAACCACCACCACAGTCGCAGTGCCTGCTGCGCTGGGAAGGGGACGAGGGCAGGCAGGACAGAAGTGGGGAGACTGGCACGCAGGCGAGAGACCCCCAGGCTGCGGCCAGTGGAGGTGGGGAGAAGGGAACGGGTTCCGATCGGATCTTGACGGGAGAGCCACCGGGGTTTGCTGACACGGATCGGACGTGGCCCTGGACCTCCTCAGATGCGCGGGACCCCTGCAACGGGTCACCCTTCCTCCCATAAAGGGAGCCCAGCTCCTCCAGAGTCCAACAGCCTCCCCACCTGCTTCCCTGCTCGCCGACCGCCCACCTGCCACACACTGCCACCGTTTTCCCGACGTTTAATTCAGAAACAAGGTTCCAGGAACAACGACAAAGAAGCTCATGCCAAAACAGAGGAGACAACTGGGTTTCCGGGACCACGAGCCGGGGCCAGATTCCTCAGGGGAGGAAGAGGGAACAGAGGGGTAAGGCACTGCCGCCTCGGCCACTCGGGGCGGGCGCAGGACAGGGCAGCGGGGGTGAGGGGTCCGGGCCGAGCGGGCACCACGCCGAGGAAGCTGGGCGCTCGGGCCTGGAGAAGGAGACTTCCAGAGCCCCCTGGCCCACGTGGGGCCCTGGCACGAACCCGCTCATAGCTCCCCAGGTGCTGGGGACAGGGCGCCCGAGAAAGGTACGGTCCGACCCCCGAGAAGTCCGGAGGGGATGCCGGGACCCAGCCGCGGGGAGACCCCCGGGCGCAGCCACGGTCTGGGGATGGCTTCGCCGCATCACCCTGGGCGCCCCCCTCCTCGCCATCAAGTGCTGCTGGTGTCGGGGGCCCCTGCTCGGACCCGGCGGGACCGGCCACGGCCAGGGGCAGGTGGCAGAGGCGAGGCCGAGGCTGACCGTGCCACCAAGGAGCCAGGACGACCCAAGGACAGAAGGGGCGTGAGGTTGTCCATATCCCAGAGAAGGGGCACGTGGTGACAGACGGACACGGTGAGGTGCAGATAAATTAAATAAATAGGTGGTTGGGGGTATAAACAGGAAGAGGGGGCAGGGGCTGGCACGACCCAGGGACACGAGGGTAGGAGGGCAGGGATATTGCTGCTGCCAGGGTCAGGACCCTTGGTCCTGTCACCACCGCCCCCACGCAGGGCCCAAAGAAAGGCACTAATGAAGGGGGCCCGGGTGTGCGCAGGGCACGAGAGACCGGTGACCACCCCATCCCCGCCCCCGTGCCACCCGATCCAGGGCTCGGCCCCGAGGTCACCTCAGGCCTGGGACGCCCCCTCCTCACCGGTTCCGCCACCCTTAGCTGTTGCCGGACACGAGGCTGATGATCTGTTCCAGTTTTTGCCGCAACTTATGCTTCCGACAGGAGGCGTCTCGGTCCAGAGCGGTGAGGACCTGGGGGAGGAGGGCCCCCCCGGAGCCGGGCTGGCGAGGAGGGGCCGCTCCCTCCCTTGCCAAGCCGTCCTCCCCTGCCTGAGCTCTTCTGTCCCTCCTGCGTCCACGCACCCTGCTCTCTGCGGGTCCCCGGCACGTGGGAAGGGCTGCAGCCCCCCACCTCCGCACACGCTGCGACTTGGCCACCCCGAAGCCACCGCCTTCTCTGCTCGGCGGCCACAGTGCGGCCCTTCCCGGGAGTGGGCTGGACCCGCTGTCCCCAAACGCCCCGTCCCCTCCTGGCCCACACCCCATCTCCCCATCCCCTCCTGAACCCCAACTCCGCACCTGATCTCCCCGTCCCCTACTGACCCAGAATCTGCACCCAATCTTCACTTCCCCTCTTGACCCCCACCCTGCACCCCATCTCCCCATCCCCTCTTGAACCCCAACCTCACACCTGATCTCCCCATCCCCTCCTGACCCAGAATCTGCACCCAATCTTCACTTCCCCTCCTGACCCACACCCCCACCCAACCTCCCCACCCCTCCTGACCCCCACCCCACACCCAATCTCCCCATCCCCTCCTGGTCTCCCCGTCTTCTCCTGATACCTACCTCCATCCTGCACCTGACTTCCTTGTCCCCTCTTGACCCCCATCTCAACCTGCACCCAACTTCCCCGTCCCCTCCTGACCCGCATCCAACCCTGTCTTTGCCGGTATCCAGGATCTCCTTGCCAAATGCGGCAACCTTCTAGGGCTTCATCGCCCTTGACTATCAGTAGCACCCCAGGAAGCCAATCATACCCTTCTCCCTCCTGACCACCCCCTTCCTGCCCCAGGTAGGTGTGTGTGTGTGTGTGTGTGTGTGTGTGTGTGTGTGTGTCCTGTTCCAGGAGGCCACCCTGCAGTCTTGGGGTCCCTCCCTCCGCTCCTCAGTCTCTGCTGCTGGCTCCCTGTCTTCTCTGCCACCTCTGAGTGTCCCAGGACCCCAGGACTCAGTGCGTGGGCCACTTGTACCCCTACACTGGCTCTCGGCTGCCCTTGGTGAGCTCATCCAGGCTCAGAGCTTTCTGGGCCATGTCCTGGCTGACGGGTTCTTACTTCCAGCAATAATACAATCTCAGATCCACACCTCTATGTTCCCTGTCTACTGAAGTGTGGGGTCACCAATCCCATGGGCCAGATAAGGTGCTGGCCCTGCCTACCTTCTGGCCCCACCCTAGCCCCTCAGCCCACCCCTTCCCTGGACCTTTACTTTTGCCCGAGCAGAATTTTGTTCTCTGGCCAGTGGCTTCTCTCCTAGCCCCCTCAAATCCCAGCATCTCTGGAAAGCATCACCTGTGCTAGCCTGGGGGCTGAATAGGGGAGGCGCTGCGAGCGATCTAAGAGATGGGCTCCGTGCCCCCTCTGTCCCCTCCACCACCCTCTAGTGCCCTTCACCCTCACGGGGCCCCCCCCCCCCGTGTTTGCCACTGACCGCACCATCAGGGCCTAACGACTAGGGGCCCGCGAGACTGGCACGCACCTCCTGGCGGTACTTGGTGACATAGAAATAGAGTTCACTGAGCGCACTTAAGATGTTGAAGTCACTGGCATGCAGACGGGACTGCTCCACCAGGTAGGCGTCCATGTCCTGGTCGCTGATGGATGCCATCTTTGCAATGTCCCGGTAGTACCTGTTGGGACCCTGAGTAGGTCACAAAGGCAGGTGCCACCAAAGCCCCTGCCCTGGCAGTCAGGCCAGTCTCTGGGGACTTTTTCCCCAAGCTGACCCGGCATGGGGCTGCCAGGCCTTGCTTCCCCTCCCAGCCCACCTCTCCACCCAGCTCTTGTAGTTGGGGATGTCCTTGGCGTAGAGCAGCTTGTTGGACGGCGAGTCCTTGCCCAGGCGATGTTCAGACGTGGAGCAGGAGTCCATGAAAGTCTGGGCCACCACTGACAGGCAGGCGTCCGTGATGCTGTTCTTGTGGATGTCGAACACGAACTGGGGGTTCTTGATCACGTTTACCCAGAAGCGCAGAGGCAGGCTGGACAGAGGGACAGGCACCTGAAGCCCATCCCGTCAGTGCTCCCTTCTACACTTCCTGCCTGGCCTGTGCACATCTTGCCCACAAGCAGCAAGTGTGACATATTTAGAGTTGGTGGCCTTTTCTTTAAGTTTCTGCCAGACTTCAAGCAGTTAGAAATGAGAGCAAACAGCCTTCCGTCCTCGCTGCATCTCGCCCCCCGCCACGGCCACCACATGGGCCTGGCCGTCAGCACCTCTGCTCTGTGCCGGCCCCACTCCCGGCCTCCCACATGGCCCAGCGGGGCCCGTATCCGGAATCAACCGAACTCCCCTTCTGTGCTTGAGGGGCGACTGAGGCAGGCCCTCTCCTGCCTGGATGGCCACTCCAGCCCCCGTCAGTCACCCACCCCCCTGGTCTCTGAGTGCCGGCACAGCCACAGGTGTCCTCCCTTCCTCTGTCCGCCCATCCCCAGGGGGGCCAGCAGTGGCCCAGCCCAAGGCAGTACCAGTTGCTCTTCCAGGTATGGCGCACGTCAGGGTCGCTGATCTGGCGCCGGTCGGCCTGTTCATCCAGGAAATCGAACATGTACTTGATGGCCAGGGGCAGGGCTGAACCTCGGTGAGCCGTGCTGAACACGGTCTCGAAGAGGTCATCCACAAACTTCTGCAGCGTGCCCTGCAGGGGTCAGCAAGAGCACAGGTCAGGTTGGGATGGCCCCACAGCAGAACAGGGGGACAGAGGGGCAAGGAGCTTCCCTGCAGGGACAGTGCCCCAGACGGGCCCCGCCCCAGCCTCAGGCCTTGAGCAAGGCGCACCAGATTTGAAGAACCCCGCGGCCTACCCCCAGGGCAGGCCGGACCAACCGCAGGGCCAAGGCTGGGCTAGAAGATGTCTGGGCTGAGGCCGGGGTGGCTCAGGGCAGGCCCACACCTTGGTGGCCAGGAGTCGAGTCAGGTAGATCTCTGAGACCATCTTGCTGCCGCGGTCCCCCTCGCGGTGGTCAGCATGGTCGTGGTTCTTCACCAGGTGCCACAGCTTGGTGCCAGTCTCCTGGTCAGGCGTGATCATGGGTGCCCGAGAACGGAGGCTGTCGGGGCTGCTGGCTGTGCGCAGCAAGCTCTCTGGGGCAGGGGACAGGCATGCCCTTTAGGCCAGTGGGGCCATGCCAGTCATCACCACGGCTCTTGCTCCCCTCTGTTCCAGGAGCCCAGCAGGCTAAGGGGGCTGCCTACTCTTACCGGCCCACCCCACCTCCAGGCTCTATGAAAGTGGACGTCTCCCAAGGGCAAGGCCCAGGGCGACCACCAGATGCATGGTGGCCACTCAGAGAGGGGGCTCCCCAGGATGGCTGACACAGCCTCAGAGGGCACAAGGCCAATCAAGGCCATCACCCTGGAGGCACCTACCGTAGCGGCTGAGCGAGCGGGTGAAGGTAAAGGAGCTGGCCATGTTATAGGCACACACTTGTTTGGGCACCAGTGCCACCAAGGAGCCATCTGTCACCTGGAAACCACAGAGACAGAGGGGGGCAGCACAGGAGGCTGGGGAGCCAACGGGCCTGAGCCACCACCCACCCAGACCCTGCAGTGTGCACGTCGGAGGTACCCGAGGCTCCCCGAGGAGGGACTGTGTCCTCGGGGCAGGGCCATGGCCCCCGGGTGGCTCCCAGCCCCTCACCTGATAGTGGGCCAATGAGTTGACCCTCTTCCAGTCACACTCAATCTTCGTGGTGACGTCTTCATCCTGGAGGATGATTCGGGCCATACGGCCCTGGCGCCATTCTGTAGGCCACAGACAGCCCTTGAGGTCCTGCCCAGAGTACCCCGGGCCCCGGGGCCCACCTCCCTCAGCGGACAGAGCCCAAGCAGGGAGCGGGAATGGCAGTCAATGTAATGTGGCCACAGGGTGGGGGCCGGGAGGAAGGGGCAAGGTCACCTAGGTCCATGTCTTCGGCTTTGGGGCGCTGCGAGTACGGGACGCCCTTGTACACAGCATCCAGCAGCTTATCTTTGGCTTGGGTGACACTGTCGCAGTTCAGAACCTTCACTGGGACCTGAGTGCTGCCCTCGCTCTCCGGGAACACGCAGTGCAGGGTCTGCAGGTGAGGGGAACCACAGGCTGGACCCGGACGAGGTGTGCCGTCATACCTGAGGCCCTGCCCACCCGACCGCCAACCCACCAGCGTCTTGTAGTCGATCTGCTGCCGGATGAGCTTGTCTTCGCTCAGGGAGTAGCGGGCCTCGCCCGTGATGGCATCGATGGGGCCCTTCTCCATCTGCTGCTTGATGGCGCAGTAGAGCAGAAACAGCGGCTCCCCAGCACACTCCTGCAGCCAGGGGCGGGCACACGTACGCTGCCCGCCCGCCCGCCAGCCGCTTCCCCGGGTCGCCCCGCCCACCCGCCCACCTGCCCAGCACACCTTCAGAAACTTGTGCAGCAGGAACGTGAACCAGTTGGTAAGCATCTTCTCAGCCACCGACTCGGTCCTAGGGCAAAAGGGGCGCTGGGCCAGACTGGAGAGGGGGCCCACCCACCTTGCTCCCCAGGCAGGAGCGGGCCTGGTGGGAGTGGGGCCGGCAGGAGGCGGGGCCGGGGCCCTGCAGCACCTACCTGCGCAGAAGCAGCTTGGGGTGGTTCTTGCTCTCCAGGTTCTTCTCTATGAGGTCCGCCAGCAGCTGCTTGAGCAGCCCTGTGGCGTAATCGAGGCGGCTGTGCAGGACCACCATGGTGAGCGAGGCCACGGTACCACGGTCGCGCATGGAAAAGCTGCTCTGGGCCTCCAGCGTGTGGATGAAGGTGAGCACGAAGGCGCGGCTGTGCAGCAGCTGTCCAAAGAGGCGCAGGGCCTTCTCGACGTTGGGGGGGGTCTGGGAGGGACAGGGTGTCTCAGAGAGTGGGGGAGGCGTGGCAGGGGATGAGGGCCAGGCAGGCGAGCTGGGGACTCACATCCAGCTCCTTGAGCACCGGATGGGCCTCAATGCCCGGGAAGAGCACGCGAACGGCATAGGTCCGGTAGTCCAGGAAAGGGATCTGCACCCCGTCCATGTGGTTGGTCAGCTCATTGATATCCGTCTGCAGCTCAGCAAAGGCTGGGGAGGGCGGGGAGGAAGAATGAGCGCAGCGGGAGGGGAGAGGCTCCCAGCCCACCCGCCCTGCACCACACCACCGTCCCAGGCACCTTCCTTGCATTCCAGAGCCACGCGGGACTCCAAGTTGTCCATCTGTAGCTGAAGCCGCTTGAGCGTGCGGTCTGCATCCTGAGTCTTGCGCTTATAGGCGACCAGCACAGCGGTGATGGCCAGCAGCAAGAGCCCGCCGCCCACCGCCAGGCCCACCATGGCCGGCAGAGTCAGCGCCCGCTCGGCCGTGATGTGCAGGGTGCCCAGCCAGAACTCCAGGCCACCTACCAGTACCTGCAGGGACAACCCCACTGTGAGCTGACCCCCACGCCCACCCGGTGGCCTCCCCCACCTCCCACGCACCATGACAGGCTGCCGGCCCGTCTGGCTAGGTGAGTCGCACAGGAGCTGCGTGTCGGAGACAGTGAGCGCACACGGCTGGCCCCCGATCAGCACCGTGTAGTTGAGGCGGGAGCTGCCAGCTGCTGCGGGGATCAGATTCTTGCCCTGTGGGTGGAGGGCGTGGTCAGCCAGGGCTCCCCACCTCCCGACCTCTCCTGGTCCACTGTGCCCCACTCGCACCTTCAACACTACGTGGGAGCCAGGCTTGACATCCAGGACACCGGAGGGCCCCAGTGGCTCGAAGCTGGGATCAGGGTAGTAGGTGAAGGAGGACCGGTTGAGGGAGCGGGCTGTCTGCACATGATCCAGCAGGAAGCCAAACTCATCAGGGTGTTCACCCTGGGCCTGTGGCTGGGGCCGTCCCAGGAAGATGCCGGGGGCCTTACACAGCATGGCGGTATCGTTGATCACCTGGCATGTCTGCAGGGACAAGGGAGGGCAGCCCGGCACATGAAGCCACAGGTGGCAGGGTTAGGGGCAGGGCGAGGACCGCTGGCACTCACGTTGGTGGTCTCGATGCCTCGGTACTTGGCCCGGACCCGGGGCTCCTGGACGGTCAGTAGGTGGGTCCCACTCACAGTGATGGCAGTGCTTCCACTGGGGGCAGTGGGAGAGGGGCCTCAGGCTCCCTCCGCCACTGCTCCCAGCCTGGCCTCCAGAGAGTTATCACGGCTGCCATGGAGCCCGTGGCCTCCCCCACCCCAGGCCACTGGGTGAATGCCAGGTGCCATGTTGTTGGGAGGACCCTGCCCCCCTCTGCCAATGAGGGCTCAGGCTTGGAGGACGCGTAACTTGATGCCCTGGGCCCCAGTCACCAAGCGAGGCCCCGGGACAGGAGCTCAGGGACACAGTCCCCGACCCACACTCCTCCTCAGGTCTTACTTGATGATGCTCCAGGTGGGCTCAAGGCGAGTGACCGTAGGGTCCTGGGTGTAGGTGTAGAAGACGCCGGGACTAGAAATGTTGGCATGGTCGATGGCCAGAGTGATGGGGGCCTGGCTGGGGCCCAGGGTGGACACGGGCGAGATACACACGATTGTCTCGGCGTCTCTCCTGTTGGTAAGTGGGGCGCTGAGAGCAGGTAGCCCGGGGCCATGACTCACCCTGCCCTTGTGGCCCCCTACCCAGTGCCCAGGCCAGAGCTGACGGGGCCCCGCCCACCTCACGAACTGGCACTCGCCATCTCTCACAGTCACTGTGACCCTGCTGCCGGCATCCAGAGAGCTCCCGGAGATGGTGAGCCGTGTGCCCCCGGAAGCTGGGCCCCGACCGGGACTTACGCGGTCAAACGCTGGCGTCTGTGGGAGAAGCGGCCCTGAGGAGAGGGAGGAGGTGGCCCGGTGCAGGTGGGGGGGGAGGGGCCTCAGGTGGGAGGGGAGGGGGAAGGACGGGCAGCCCACACACCACGAAACTGTAGAGCTGTTCGGACTGTGTGCGGAAGTCAGCGGAACAGTCGCCCACACAGAGCTCCGCGGGCCCCGGCGGTGGGCTGGGCACCAGCGACTCCCCCATCTCACACACGATCCTACGGGTGAGAGAAGGTCAGGGCTGGGGGCAGACAGCCCAGGGCTCGGGCGCCCGCACGGCCGCACTCACCTCTCGGCGCTGATGTACTCGGAGGGGATAGGGTTGCAGCGCACACCTGCGACCCGCAGGCCCACGTCCCGGTAGCTGAGGCCCAGGTTCTCACCCACGATGGTGACCCGAGTGCCTCCCTCCTTGGGCCCCATGAGCGGGTGGATCTGCAGAGCAGGACAATAGGCGAGGGTGAGCCCAGACTCGTGGGTACCTGGCAGACGGAAGGAGACCGGGGAGGCTGACCTGGGCGATGCGAGGGTGGCTGCAGCGGGCACCCTTCTGGCTCGGGTGCATCCAGTTGGTCTTGGGGGCCGGGCAGTGGGCCCGCAGCTGGCACCTGTGCTCCGAGACGCACCAGCCGCAGTTGAAGCGAGGGTCAGCCTTGAGGCAGAGGCCGCAGCTGGGCCGCCGTGCCCAGCACTTGTACAAGAGAGCTGCGGGCAGAGGGCACCGCTGGGGGCGGCCGCGGGGCGCCAGGGGCACCGAGGACCCCGATGCGGGGTCCCCCTGCCGCACCTGGCCCCAGTTCGCGCCCACCGTGCCCCAGGCCCTTCAGCCCCATGCTGCCCCGCACCTCGGAAGGTGGCAGGCTTGTCGATGGCGAAATCGCCATCCCAGACCACGGAGAAGTCCAGCTCGGTGTCACCGTACTCGTCGCCTTCGTAGGAGTACTGGGAGAGAGGGACCCGCGTCACCCCAGAGCAGAGGTGCTCAGAAGGTCCCCCGCCAGAGGCACGTCAGGCTCTCCGAGCAGCGAGCTGGGCGCAGACCCGCACGGCCAGCACGCCCCGCGGGAGGGGGCCTCACCGACGCGTTCTGGCACTGCACGCTGCTGCTGTTGAAGCGCACGGCCGGCACCCGTTGCTGCCGCCCCTGCACCCGGACCACGCACTCGTAGTTCTTCTGGCCCGACTGCGGCTGCGGCAGGTTCTTGGCCCGCAGGGTAAGGGGCTGCATGACACCGACTGGGATCAAGAGGTCCCCGCCGGGCAGGATCTCAGGGCAACCCTGCGGGGAGACCACCCGTCAGCCACACACCCACCGCTGCCATCTGGGCCCAGCTGGGCTGGCCCCAAACTGAAGAGGCTCCGGGATAGCAATGAGAACAAAGGCAGAAAAGCCAGAGGCCAGCCCACGTGGAGCCCAGCCCCCTCGCGCACGGCACCCGCCTCACCTCAGGGCTGTGGACCCTGCCCTCCTGGAAGGAGCACTCTTGGGGGTGGCTGGTGCACACGTGGCGGTACTTACACCAGTGGCAGGGGTATGGGCTGCCGACGCAGGACATGCACCTGCGGGGAGAGGCTTCGCGAATAACGCAGAAGACCAGGCCGCGCTCTCACCACTCGCCCACGGGGCACACGGGAAGCCCCAGGGAGGAGGGGCCGGGGCCCACCTGAGGCCCACACAACACAGCAGGGGACGGAGGGGTGTGGGGACAGAGGTCAGAGATGCCAGTACTCACGACCGGAGTACGCTGCAGTTGTAGAAGACGAAGTCGACCCCGGTGAACTTCACGCCAGTCTCCTTGGACAGCAGCTGCAGCCGCACAGTGTGCGTGGCCCCTGTGGCGAGCCCAGGGGTGGCCGTGAGCGGGCCCGGGACGCAGAGTGTCCCCATCCCGGAAAGCCCCAGCCTACTGACCGTGCCCCCTGGTGAGAGCCCGCAGCTCCCGGAGGGAGGGCGACAGGCACTGCAGCTCCCCGGAGGGCAGCAGGACGGCTTGACTCTCCGCCACCTCCTCAAAGGTACAGCTCACGCCGACGCTGAGGTCCGGCACGTTGCGCATGGCCACGGTCAGCTGGGGAAGGCGGAGGGGTCAGAGCGGGAGGCGTCCCCCCCCACCACCGACACACACACACGCGGGCCCACGCACCCCCACCCATCACAGCACTTACCTGCACCCCGGATGACGTCACTGAAACGTTGTTGGGCCGGACCCGCACCTGGACACACTTGCTCAGCTCCTCGGCGAAGCCATGGGGGGCGGAAGCACCCGGACAGGCTCCTTCACGGCAGCATCTGCGTGGGGTTAGGCCAGAGCCCGTTATACAGCTGTCCCGAGGGCCCTGGCCGGGCGGCGGGAGGGTACACATACGTCCGCAGGGAAGAGGGGATGGCCAGCCCAGCCCACAGTGCCAGGCAAGAGCATGCTTTGGCCTCGTCCCCTGGGCCCTGAGGGCTGTCACTCGGGATGGGGGCTCCGCTCATTAGCTGAAGTAGGAGGGGACGGAGGCAGAGGCCACAAGGGTATGACTGGGAGAAATGGGTACGTGGGCAAGGGCACGCCCTGCCCACCCCAATCAGCGGGCATCGCCGGCTCCTCCCAGGAGCAGGACCCCTGCAGACCCTTCCTCCCCACCCGGCCCTGTGGCCCTCACCTGTGCTGCAACACACACCAACCGCAGTGCGGGTCCCCCGAGCCGAGGCAGGCCGCGCAGCTCGTGTACTGCTCGCACGTCTCCACCGGGAGCTGGCTCACCTGGGGACGGCGGCGTCAGTACCCGCCCTGCCCCCACCCCGCCACCCGCTGCCGCCTGCCATGAGCCTACCTGCTTCTCACTCAGGAGGTAGATGTGCCGGTGGTCAGGGCTGAAGAGCAGGTCTCGAAGGATGGGGCTGCCATCCACCACGGGCACCGTCTCGTACAGGTGGGCATACTGGGAGCCGTCAACCCGGACCTGGGCCGTGAGACACGCTGGCCTGATGCCACAGGGTGCCACACACACCCAGAACATCCACTTGTCAAGCCAGGGACTTTCCAGGTCGTGGCCAAGCTGAAGCCAGGGCCTGGTGGGGCTCAGCTCTCAACCTGCCCACTCCCGAGATGGCCATAGGCAGGGGGAGAGCTTTCTGGAGGATGACAGACACCATTCCGGAATGAGCTCATGCTGACAGTTACACCCTCTGCAAACTTACTAAAACCACGGACTGTACGCTTTAAGTGGGAGAAGTGTATGCTTTGCGGGCGATGCCTCCGTGAAGTGATTAGAGATACAAACAAGGGCGCAGGAGGGGGAGCAGACCAGGCCCCCCAGAAGTCACTGGCTCCCTTCACAAACCCTCCCCAGCCAACCCCAGAACTCCTGGGGACAACTCCGTATTTGCCGGGTGAGCTGGACGAGCTCGTGGCGGCTCTCCTGACCGCTGTCCCTTCGGAGTGAGCACACTGGCGCTCCCAGAGTGCGTCTCCCCCTTTCATGCTACCCCGTCTCGGAACGGAAACAGCCCTAGTGCCCATGAGGGGACAAGAGGGCAAAAGGGGTTACATTCACATTTTTCTCCTTCGTTCAACTGAGGACCCAGCATGATGGCTCAGCCAGGGCCCCTGCACTCCCAGCAGAGAGGCCTCGAGACCTATCTGGTCCGTGTCACGGGAAGCCAGCAACTGAGGCCACAGTGGGCACTGGTGTTGGAGAGGGCGGGTGGCTGAGGAGCCGCCTGTGGAGCGTGGCCAGGTTCCTGGGGCCCAGCCCGGGAAGTCCCCCCTCCCCCGGCCCTCGCCCTACCTTCTTTAGACTGCCGGTACGAGTGCCAATGAAGACCACAGAGTGCCGGCGGTAGGTGTAGGCGGCCACACTGGCCATACCGTCGCTGCTGTCAGCCAGCAGGGGCAGCCCCTCGATCACGTGTAGGCCACCCAGTGGCTGGTTCAACACCAGCCCGCAGAAGTTTCCGTTTATCTGCATGGGCTGGTGAAACAGGATGGGTGCGGTGAGAATCCGAGCTTCGGGGCGCCAGCTGGACAGAGGGCAGAGACCCCATATTCCGGACGGGAACTGGATCTGGAACCGGCTCCCCCCACCAGCCAAGACCAGCGGCTTGCCCTAGGAGCCCACAGGAAGCCAGCGGCTCAGGAGGAGGAGGAGGAGGAGCGGGGGAGGGGGGGTGAGGCTGAGGCAGCGGGTGGCCCCCGGACACACCACACACCTCCGAGGCCTGCGGGACGGACGGCACAGGGCCGCCCAGGAGCAGGAGCGCGGAGCACCCGGAAGCCGGCAGCTCGTGAACAGAGAGCACCCGTCAACAGTGAGAAGGCGGCCGGGGAAGAAAGGGGAGCCGCAGAGGGCGGGGGCAACGAGGGCGGGAATCCCTGACAGGAAGACACGGCGTTCCAGGGTAGGGTGCGGGCACTGAGGCCGGGGCCCTGCGGCGCAGGCGCGGGCGCGAGCTCACAGTGTTGATGCAGGGCAGCTCCTTGTTCAGCAGCCAGGGCAGGGCCAGCGTGCCCTCCCCCCGGTAGCAGGACTGGATGCGGCGCCGGATGTGGGCGTTGATGTTGCTGAGGGTGAAGAGGCAGAGGACGGTCTGCCGCGGCGGGCTGGCCCGGTTCTTCTGGCCCTGAGAGAAGACCGTGAAGAGGACGTCCTCGTCGGGCGGCACGCCCAGGGCCTGGGCCAGCAGCAGGCCAGGCTTGGCCAGGTGGGCGCTCTGCACCAGGCGGTACTCCACGCCTCGCCAGGAGCAGCCGATGGGGAACTCCACGTACGAGTAGAACTCCGAGTCCCCAGCGCACATGCGCACGATCTTGGACGTGAAGAATTTCTCGCCCGCCGTGTCGAGCAGTGTCTGCTGGGTGTCCAGCTGCAGCGTCAGGAAGTACACGAAGGAGGCGCTCACAAAGCCGTAGATGTAGTAGATGTCAAAGGCGGGGTACAGGGACAGCGTGTCTGAGGGGATCTTGATCTGCGAGGAGACGAATTCGTCCTGGTACACCTGTGGAGGGGGTTCAGGAGAGAGCATGGGACGAGGCCCGTGTCCTTTGCCAACCTCCCAGACCCTGGCCTCTCGGCCCCCACAACCCCACTCCCGGCCCTGCTCCCAGGACACGATCGCCCCTGGGGCCTCCCTCATGATCCCACTCTGCCTGCAGAGTCATAGGAGCGCAGCTCGGAAAGGCCGCCGAGGGCGGGCTGAGCAGCACCCTCCTGGGCCCCAGCCTGGCCTCCCGGCCTCAGCGGCTGGCCTCCTCCTGGATCAGGGCTCTTCTGGTGGCAGAGCCAGGACAGGGTGCAGGAAGGAGGGAGACGAGAGGGGTAAGAAGAGGCAGCAGGGGAGGAGGGCCCGGCAGCCCGTCTGACAAGGTGAACAGGCGAGCGGGCTCACCCACCAGACTGAACATGTCAGCCCCGTCCTCGTCGCTGATGAGCTTGCGCGAGCTGAGGGTGGGGAAGTACTCAGACTTGCCGTCCACGGCCGTGCCCACGAACAGCTTGCTGGGCCCCCGAGCCTGCTCCACAATGACGCCGGCCATGGAGTCAGGCTCCTGGGCTCCCGACAGGTAGTGCTCCTTGCGGTGGTGCGGCTCACCCAGCTTGAAGAGGTCGTCCAGGCGCAAGAACTGGCAGATGCCTTGCCAGATGCTGCCACAGGCCACCAGGCGGCGGGCCGCATAGTCTATGAGCAGCAGCTTGTTCACGTTGTCGACAGGTGCTAGGCGGTGGGCACACACTCGCATGCTGGGAGGTGGGTAGCAGCGAGCATTGTCCTCAACAGGCCCCGTGACGTGCGCCCGGAGCTCAGTCAGATTGGGGGCCAGCTTGAAGACGCGGTTCACCGCACCCACGAACACCTCCCCGGTCACCCGGTGCACAGCCAGGTGGGTGAGCGTCGTGTCTGTCACCAAGAAGGAAGGGAAGGGCCTGCCGCTGCCCAGGGCCCCCCCCACGGCAAGGAGGACCAGCAGGAGGAGGCAGACAGCAGGCATGGCCGGCAGCTGCGCCCGAGGACAGGCCTGGGGAGAAGAAGCAAGCGCAAATCAGAGGCCCAGGCCCAAGCTGCCTGCCTTCCTTCTGCCCCACTGGCCTAGGGCCTCCAGCGGACCGAGCACCATGCCACAGAGGGTGGAGGCCACTCCTCCACCAGCGGACCACAGAGTCCCAGATGGTGCCAGTGGCTGGGAGACAAGGAGGGCCTCCACCAGGGCGCATGAGTGAGCAGCGAGCACAGGCAGGCTTGAGGGCCATCAATCATCCCCCACCCCCGCTGGAAAGGAGCCAGGAGGCCTCCCCACAACCGGGCCACACCCAAGGGGGCAGCAGAGCCAGATGCTGAAAAAGGAAGGGTGGGAGGCCCTCCCAGAATGAGACCCCAAACACCAGATCCTGGAGCTTAGGGTGGCCAGCCACACGCAAGAGCCACTACAGGCAAGTCCCAGGCCACAGAGACGCCCCACGCCCAAGTTGGGGGAAGGGGAAAGGCGGAGAGTGAACAATCCTAAGTGTGCGTGTGGGGGGAGGGGACACCACTCCAGAGTGGCATTGCCACCAGGAGACCCAGGTCAGAGGTCTGAGGCATCCAGATCTGAGACTGGACCCGGTGCCATCACACCCGGAGTCCTGGCCCCAGCTGCCTCCTCGCCCCAAGGGCCTCCCCTAGCTGGCTGTCCAGGAGCCTGCTGTCTGGCCTACCCACCGCAACACAAAGCCGAGTTGTGCCTGCCCCCACAGCCACGCGCCAAGACAGACATAAGTCAGGCTGTGCTCAGGCACAGCCAGACAGATGGCCCAGGGAGCCCTGTGCAGCTCTCCCTCCAAATCCAGAGGTTAGCTGGGGAACAGGAGGTGTCGGGGGGGGGGGTGCAAGGAGCCCTATGGAAAGGAAGCAATGTCCCTAAATCCAGCGAGGCCCTGGGGAGATGGGGTGGGGGCCAAGTGCCCAGCTTGGCTAGGTCTTCACCCCCAGGCCACACCCAGCTTTCTGGCCAGCTCTAGGCAGCAAAGACAGCAGAGCAGTGTCATGGCACCCAGTGGAGCAGGGCTCAGAGCTACCCTCTCTGTGCCCAAGCCCCAAGGGAAACACAAGGTACCCAGCTCGGGGGGCGGGGGTACAGGGGACCAAACTAAGAATGCATAGGAGATAGAAAAGAAAAAATGCATTTGATAGAACAAGGAACAGGCCCTTCTTGAAACTGAAGAGTTTCAGCTCAGACTGATCATCTCTCTGGGGCTCTTTTGTCAGGTCTGCATCCTGGACCCCTAATGCAACAGCCAGAGAAGAAAGGGAGGCGGAAGAGATGGGGGTGCCATATCCCACCCTCACCTCCTCCACAACCGGCAGGAATACAGGCCTAGGAATGGAGATGGGGGCAGGGGAGAGGTCAGGAGGGAGACCTGGAGAGGCAGGATGCGCCACCCAAGCCCCCACCCCAACCTCCACCTGTAAGTGGGAGCCTCAGGCATCACAGGCACACCCAGCTGTCTGCCCGAGGAGAGAGACAGCCCTACACAGAGATATGGCTCCAGGGTCCCACTCCCCGATGCCCCCCACCGTGCTGCTGGCCTGGCTCGCCCAGCCCCCACAGGGGGCACTCCTCAACGGACCCACGAGGACCCCGGTGGATGCAGGCGCCTCAGCAATCCTTGGACGGGCCGCTCCTCAGCCACAAAGGGTCCACATAGGGCAGGGGAGCTGGGTTCAGGCTGGCCGTCTTTGCAGGCGCTGGGCACGAAGGACCACTCAGGCCGGCGTCCAAGATGCAAGAGCAGAGGTAGGGCCCGACCCCCTCGAGGCCGAACCCAACCTCCGAGCTGCCCGAATCCCGGGCCACCGAGCAGTCCGTCCCCTCACGGGCGGCGGGGTATGGAGGCCACCTACCTACCTGTCCCTCCGCTGCCGCTGGCTCCGGGTGGCCGCCTGCCAGCCACGTGGACGCGCCCCCGAGCCCCACACCGGCCCCACTCGCGCGTCCCCGCCGCCGCGCCCCGCGCGCGCCCCCGCCGCCGCCCACACACTGGGCAGGCCCGCGGCCGCCGGGGCCTTTTAAACCCGGACCGTACCACCGCGCCGGGCAGGGGCGCTCAGGGAGGGCCGGGCGGCCGGGCGCGCGGGCGAGGGCCTCTCCTACCCCGGGGCCGGGGGGAGCCCAGCGCGCAGCCGGGGACCCCAGGAACCGCCTGGGTGTCCGCCCAGCGAGCCGACCCCCCCTCGCACAATGGCCGCGTCCGCGGCGCGTGCCTCTCCCTCTACTCCCCGCCCGCCGCCTGGGGCAACCCTGGGACCAGCGCGCGCCCGCGCCACACCCCCTCGGGCCCGGCGCGCCGCTGCGCCGGCGCGCACAGACCCCGCCCCGCCCAGGCGCTCCGAGGCGCGCCCCTCGCCACCTGCTGCCGGTGCGCCGGTGGCCGTGTGTCGACCTGCCAGGCGCGCACCAGCCGACGTCCGCGCGGTCCTTGCTCGGGACACCCTCCCCCTCAGGATCCATAGCCCGGAGGGCCCACAGCTAATACCGTGCAAGTGCCCAGCACGAGGACGGGAGGCTGTCAGCCATCTACACCCGGCCCCTTACCCAGCCCGCCACCGCCACCGCGGCCCGGAATCTGGAGGTTTCATTCCCTTGCTTTCTTTTTCCTTTTCTTTGTAAACAGCTTTATTAAGATAGAATGCGCCTATCACGTAAATCACCCATTTAAGGTGTAACACTCGGTGAGTTGTAGTATATTCACAAACTTGTGCAACCACCCCGTCAAATTATAGGACATTTCATCACCCCCAAAGGAAACCCCCATACTCATAAATAGTCCCCCCACCCAGTCCCCCCCTTCCCCAGCGGGCAACCACTGATCTACTTTCTGACTATGGATTTGCCTGTTCCGGACATTTCATATGAACGGACTCATCCAATATGCATGCGTCTTTCAGGTCTGGGTTCTCTCACTTTACCGTAACGTTTTCAAGGTTCATCCGTGTTGTAGCATGGATCAGGACTTCGTCTCCTTTTAGGGCTAAACAATATTCCATTACATGGATATATCACATTTCTCCATTCATCAATTGATGAGCATCTGGGCTTTTTATATCTTTTGGCTGTTGTGAATAATGCTGTTAAGAACATTCGTGTACAAGTTTTTTGTATGAACACATTTTCCTTTCCCCTCCACCTAGGAGTGGGATTTCTGGGTCACATGATAACTATTTTTAACATTTTGAGAAAAATGGCCAAAGAGCTTTCCAAAGTAGCTGCACCATTTTACATTCCCATCAGCAGTGTATGAGGGTTCCAATTTCTCCACATTCTGACAAACCCTTATTATCTGATTGTTTCTAGCCATCCCAGTGGGTGTGAAATGGTATCTTGTTTTGATTTGCATTTCCCTGATGACGAATGATGTTGAGCATCTTTTCATGAGTTCCTTGGTCATTTGCATGTCTTCTGTGATATACAAAGCAATCTGAAACATCTATTCAAGCTCTGCCCATTTTTTAAATGTTTTGTTTATTCTTGAGAGAGAGACAGAGCATGAGCAGGAGAGGAGCAGAGCAAGAGAGGGACACAGAATCTAAAGCAGGCTGGGCTCTGAGCTGTCTGCACAGAGCCTGATGTGGGGCTCGAACTCACAGGCCATGAGACCATGACCTGAGCCAAAGTCGGACGCTCAACCGACTGAGCCACCCAGGCGCCCCTAAGCTCTGCCCATTTTTAATTGAGTTTTTGCTTTGTTGTTGTCAAGTTGTAGGAGTTCTTTATATATTCTGGATATTAATCCCTTATATATGATTTGCAAATATTTTCTTTCATTCTGTGGTTTCTCTTTTCACTTTCTTGATAGAGTCCTCAGATGCACAAAAGTTTTAGATTTTGATGACAACTAATTTATCCTTCCTTTGCTGCTTGTCTTTTGTTGTTCTAAGGAACTATTCCTTAATCCAAGGTCACAAAAACTTACCCCTATGTTTTGTTCTAAGAGTTTTATAGTTTTTGCTCTTAAGTTTAGGTCTCTGATCCATTTTGGGGTTAGTTTTTGTATGTAATGTGAGGTTGTGGTCCCATTTCATTTTCTTCCATGTGACTGCTATTCATTTGTTGAAGAGGCTGTTCTTTCCCCCATTGAATGGTCTTGGCACCCTCATCAAAAATCAGTTGACAATAGATATATGGGTTTATTCCTGGACTCTTTCATTTCTATTCCACTGATCTATATGTCTATCTTTATACCAATATCACAGTGTTGATCACTGTAGTTTTGTAGTAAGTTTTGAAACTGGGAATTGTGAGTCCTCTGAATTTGTTCTTTTCCAAGAGTGTTTTGCCTGATACTCAATGTCCCTTGCATTTCCTTATGATTTTAGGGTAAGCTTGTCAGTTTCTGCAAAAAAAAAAAAAAAAAGCCAATGGGAGTTCGGTAGAGATGAAATTGACTCTGTCAGTAAACTTAGGGGGTGTTGCCATCTTAATAAGATTAAGTCTTTCCATCCATGAACATGGGATGTTGATCAATTTTATGTTTTTTAATTTCCGTTGGCTAGGCTATGGTCCCCAGTTATTTAATCAAACACTCATCTAGGTGTTGCTGTGGAGGTATTTTGTATATGTGGTCAATGTCTACAATTAGTCAACCTTAAGTACAGATGGCCCTCCATGATTTGTGTGGGTCTGGTCCACTCAATTGAAAGCCTTAAAAGCAAAAATTAAGGTTTCCTGGAGAAGTAGAAATCCTGCCTCAAGACTGTAACATAGAAATCCTGCCTGAGTCTCCAGCCTGCCAAATTGCCAGCCCCCACAATTGCATGAGCTAATTCCTCAAAATAAATCCTCTGTGTGTGTGTCCTGTTATGTTTCTCTGGAGAACTCTGACTGAACAGATGTTTTTCTGTTTATTTAGGTCCTTTTTAATATCTTTTGACGATATTTTGTAGCTTTCAGTGTACAAGCCTTGTACTTCTTTTGTTAAATTTATTCCTAAGTGTTTTATTCTTTCTGATCCTATTTGTAAATGGAATTCTTTTCTTAGTTTCAGTTTGGATTGTTTATTGCTAGGGTATATAGAAATACAATTGGTTTTCGTAATGACCTTTTGTCCTGAAACCTTGCTGACCTCGTTTATTACCTCTAATATGTTTTTAGGGGATCTCTTAGGCTTTTGCATATACAAGATTACGTCATCTGAAAATATAGTTTGACTTCTTCCCTTCTAACCTGGATGTCTTTTATTTTATTTTGTTGCCTAATTGCCATGGCTAAACCTTCCTGTCAAATGTTGGCTAGAAGTGGTTGATTTCCTTCTAACTTTATAATTTGCAATTGTTTTGGACTTACAGAAAAATTGTAAGAACAGCACAGAGAGCCCTCATGTGCCCTTAACCCAGACTCACCCATAGTTCATATTTTGCCCCATTTGCTTTCTCACTCACCCTCTCCGTCACCCCCACCTCTCTGATGTATGCACGTGTGTGTATATGTGTATACATATATATATATATATAGTGTAAAACATTTATTTTATGTAAAAAATTGATATTTTTCTGAACTATTCAATGTCATGTGCATACACCTTGCCCCTTTACCGCTAAATGTTTCAGCCTGCACTCCATAACCACAGTATAGTTATGATAGAATTATTTTAGCGACTTACATAACCACAGTACAACATGTCAACATCAGAAATGTTCACGTTGTTTTTTCTGATGCAGGGTCCAGCCTAGGACTGCACATTGCATTTGGTTGTCACTTCTCTTCAGTCCCCTTTCATTTGGAACATTCCTGTGCTTGCCTTGGCGTTTCATGACATGGACACTTTTGAGGAATGCAGGCCAGGTATTTGGTAGAATGTCCTTCAGTTTGGGTTTGTCTGATGTTTTCTCATGGTGAGATCCAGGCTGTGTCGTGTTGGGAAGACACCCACGCTCTCTCCCTGTGAGGCTAGGCCGTCTCTCTGTGTGTCTTTGCCTTGTCCCTTCCCTGTGACGTTCACTGTGAGCACTTTGTGAGTTCGAGCCCCACGTCGGGCTCTGTGCTGACAGCTTGGAGCCTGGGGCCGGCTTTGGATCCTGTGTCTCCTTCTCTCTCTGTTGCTCCCCCGCTTTCTCTCTCTCAAAAATAAATAAAGATTAAAAAAAAAAAACTAGTTTGTAGCTGAGCCCCTCGCTGGCTCAGTCAGTGGAGCGTGTGACTCTTGGTCTTGGGGTTCTGCGTTTGTGCCCCACGTTGGGTGTAGAGTGTACTTAACAAAAAAGTACTTTGTAGGAAGATACTTTAAAACTAGGTAAATATTCCGTTCCTCATCAAAACGTCACCCAATCATTGATAATCCTTGCCTGCATCATTGATTATTCTGACAGCTGAGAGAGGGGTTTTCTTCCTCAGTGACCCCTACTACATTTATTCGATGGCCTTCTGCCATCAGGAAGAGCTCCTCTGTTTATCTGTGTATTCATCATCAGTATGGGCTTGTGGACCGTCATTTTATTCAGTGGACTATAACCCATTATTGTTCATTATTCATGTTGATGCTCAAATTGTGTCAGATTTGGCCCCTTCAAGCTGACGACTCTGCCCTTCTGACATGTCCCCATCATTGTTAAAAAATTTTTTTAATGTTTATTTTTGAGAGAGAGAGAGACAGAGTGTGAGCGGGGGAGGGGCAGAGAGAGAGGGAGACACAGAATCCGAAGCAGGCTCCAGGCTCTGAGCTGTCAGCGCAGAGCCCGACGTGAGGCCCGAGCCCAAGAGCAGTGAGATCATGATCTGAGCTGAAATCAGACGCTTAACTGACTGAGCCACCCAGGCGTCCCGCCCCATAATTCTTTAGGTCCTTTATTACTTTTGGCACAAGAATTTCCACATGCTTCTTGTACTTTTGCTCACCCCAACCCTGGAATCAGCCATTCTTCCAAGGAGAATAATATTTAGAAACCAAGAAATGGGGCTGAGGTGTGCTCATCGCTACTGCGGTATCATGCTCTTAGGCACTCTCAGTGGGCAGAGCTAGGATATCTGCCCCGATAGATGGATACATAGATAGATAGACGGAGAGATAGATAGACAGACAGATTTATATATACAAATCCGGAGGACACACTACTGATACCTTCCCTTCCAATTCCACAATAAAAGTTCTTAGCCTTTCCCCAATCCATATTTATGTCTCCCTTCTCCAGTAGTGGGAGACAGAGACCTAGCTCCCAACATCGTCAATATGTTGACTCGTTTGCGTGATCCTCCTGTACATAGGCAGCACCCATAGCCCCAGGACAGACAAACCTACTGAGTGGGGTTTGGGATTTATTTGCAGGATTTTGTTGTTTGTGTCTTCCGTCGGCACTGAGGGTGTAAAGTAAGAATGCTATATTTAAAGATTGCTTGGGGGCGCCTGGGTGGCCCAGGCGGTTAAGCGTCCGACTTCAGCTCAGGTCATGATCTCACGGTTCGTGGGTTCGAGCCCCGCGTCGGGCTCTGTGCTGACGGCTCAGAGCCCAGAGCCTGCTTCGGATTCTGTGTCTCCCTGTCTCTCTGCCCCTTTCCTGCTCACGCTCTCTGCCTCCCTCTGTCTCTCTGTGTTTCTCTCTCAGAATAAGTAAGTAAACTTTAAAAAAAAAAAAAAGTTTGCATTTTTATGAAGTCCAACTTATTTTTTAAAATTTTTTAAATGTTTGTTTATTGTTGAGAGAGAGGCAGAGACAGAGACAGAGTGCAAGCAAGGGAGGGACAGAGAGAGAGAGGGAGACACAGAATCCGAAGCAGGCTCCAGGCTCCAAGCTGTCAGGACAGAGCCCGACGCGGGGCTCGAACCCACAAACCGTGAGATCATGACCTGAGCCGAAGTCAGACGCTTAACCGACTGAGCCATCCAGGCACCCCGAAGTCCAATTTATTCATTTTTCCTTTTATGATTAATGTCTTCTGTGTCCTGCCCAAGGTCACAAAGATTTTCTCTGTGTTTTACTTAGATGTTTTTCTCAGTCTGGGCTCTTACTTTTCGGCCTATAATCCATGTCTAGTTCATTTCTCCATGTGGTCAAACAAGGTGAGTGTCCTGGGGCTGCCGAAAGAAAGTGCCACATACTGTGGGGTTTAAAACAAGAGATGTTTATCCTCCCACAGCTCTGGAGGCCAGAGGGGGGAAAGCAGGGCCGAGCTCCCTCCGAAGGTTCTAGGGGGAGGCTCCGTCCTTGCCTCTTCCAGCCTCTGGTGTTGCTGGCAGTGCGTGGCCTTCCTTGGCCAGTAGACACACCACTGTAGTCTCTGTTGTCACATGACCTGCTCCCTGCATGTGTGTGTCCGACTCCTCTCTTCTTAGGATGCCAGTCATATTAGATTGGGGCCCATTCTCCAATACAAGCCCATCTTAACTTAGTTACATCTATAAAAACCCCGTCTCCAAATCAGGTCACATTCCAAGCTCCTGGGGGAGTACTGCAACATTTCTTTCTAGGGGACACAATTCAACCCATGACATCAGGGTTAAAATTCACTTTTTCCATACAGATATCTGAGTGCTCCAGCACCCATCCATCCTTCCTTCCTTCCTTTCTTTTTAAATGTTTATTTTTGAGAGAGAGAGAACAACTGGGGGAGGGGCAGAGAGAGAGGGGGGGCCAGAGGATCTGAAGCAGGCTCTGCAAGGACAGCACAGAGTCTGACATGGGGCTCGAACTCATGAACCGCGAGATCATGACCTGAGCCGAAGTCAGTTGCTTAACCGTCTGAGCCACCCAGGCGCCCTCCCAGCATCATTTCCCAACCGTAAATGTAAGGATTTATTTCTGGACTCCTGATGCTGTGCCATCCACCTGCACACCTATCCTTGTACTTATATGACATGCCTTGATTAGTGTGGCTTCATAGTAAGTTTTGAAATCAGAATTGTTTTTTGGATATTCTGGGTCCTTCGCATGTCTATATGCTTTGAGGATGAGGTTGTCAATTTCTACAAAAAAAGCATGCTGGGGTTTGGGGTAGGGATTGCATTGAATTCATAGATCACTTTGGGGAAAGTTGTCATCATGGGGCAAAATTCTAAGATGGCCCCAAGCTTTCTGCCTCCTAGCATATAAGCCTGTATGATCCCCTCCCCTTGAGGCAGAGCAGACCCTTCACACATGGTGGGACATCACTGCCATGGTCAGGTTACTAACCAGCTGACTTTGAGTTCATCAAAAAGGAGAGTATCTGGGTGGGCCAGACCTAATTAGGTGAGGCCTTAACCACAAAGGGGCCTTTCCTGAAGAGAGAGATTCCAAGCATGAACATGGCTATGGAGGGCTCTGGGGTGGCAGTGAATCTCAGGTGGCTTCTGGGAGCTGAGAGCATTCTCTGGCCCACAGCCAATGAGAGAACAGGGACCTAGTCCTGGAGTCACAGGGAACTGACCCCTACCAAGAACAATATGAGCTTGGGAGAGGACCCCAAGCCTCCAATGAGAATGCAGCCCAGCCAAGCTTCAGGGCGACCTCGTGAGGCCCTGAGCAGAGGCCCCGCTTATGTCATGCCTGGACTTCTGACCTACAGAAACGGTCAGGTAACGACTGGGTGTTGTTTTAAGCCACTGAGTTTTGCTTAATTTGTTACACAGTGATGGAAACCTAATAGAGACACCCTGATGGTATTGAGCCTTCCAATCCATGAAGATGAAGTGTCTTTCCATGTTCATAGATCTTTAATTGTATGATTCTGTTTATGTGAAATTTCCAGAAGACGCAAATCCATACAAACAGAGAGAAGGTTAGTGGTTGTCAGGAGCTGGGGGAAGGGGGTGAGGAGAGACTATTTAATGGGCACAGGGTCTCTTTTTGAGGTGATGGAAATGTTTTGGGACCAGGCAGAGGTCACAGTTGCACAATATTGTGAACAAAGTAAATGCCACTTTGAAACCTACATTTTTCAATGGTTAATGGTTGTTGTTATGTGAATTTTTCCTCAGTTGAAAAGAATTTTTTTGAGAGAGTGTGCAAGTGAGCGAGGGGCTGAGAGAGAGAGAAAGAGACAGAGAGGGAGAAGCGGGGCTCACCCGAGGCGGGGTTACAGGTCACACGATGTGGGACTTGAACTCACGAGCCGTGATCATGACCTGAGCCGAAGTCAGAAGCTTAATGACTGAGCCACCCAGGTGCCCTTCGGTTGAAAAGACTTTTTAAAAATTAAATAAAAGCCCCCACTGCGAGAACACACACTCCGTCTCGGGTTGCGTCTGTCCCCTGGCGAGGAGTGATGGACCGTCCCCTGTGGGCAAGGCTCAGGGGCGCCAGGACACTCTCACCTGCTGGTGGGGTTGCAAAATGGGCCAGGCCCTAGGGAGGGGAATTTGCCAACGTCGGGAAAATCAATTATACTCCTTTAAAACAGAAGCATGAGGAAGCTCTGCGTGTACAGACGCGGAGAGAGACACAGGACACTCAGATGTATTGGTTAGTGACAAAAGCAAGAGCTTCTGTGTTGGGGGCATTGAGGAGTGGGAAGGGAGGACCGGGCAGGAGGTGGGGCATCCCCGCGTCCCCCCTTTCTTGCTGATGTATGAACTGGGTGAAAACCTGGGCTTTGCAGAACCATTCAAGGTAAACGAAAAAGGATCAGCATCCACCCCTCCGGCTCATCTCCCGGACCCTAGGCTTCTGACCTGTCTCTCCCTTCCTTCTCCTTCCCGTCCGTCCTTCCCTCCATCCCGGCCCTGCTCACCTCCAGCCTGCCTGCCAGTGTCTTCACACTTGCTCTCCCCTCTGCCTGCGACACTCCCTCCTCCACTTTGAGACGGCTGACCTCTTGCCCCTCTCGCCAGCTTCAATGTCCTGACCTCAGAAAGTTCACTTTTGGTTTCCCTGTTTGTTGTTTACGTTCACACACGTGCACACTCAGCCTCCCACCCCACCCCCCACTAAACACATCAGGAATGAAGCCTCTCTCACTTGTGTCCTCAGGACCCAGCCCACCCCTGGCACAGGCTGGTCCCCGGAAACATCGGGGACTCACTGACCTTGGTGACGTCACTAGTTCCAGAGTCTCACACCTGTCCAGACAGTTTACCTACTTCTCCCTGCAGCCGCCCACCCTCTCTGAGCTCCACATTCCTGTGGGTCCAAGGTCCCAAGAGGAAGGCCGTGCAGTCCCCCTCCTCACAGGAACTCTGGCCTGTGCCAGCCAAGCGTGAGGCCAGATGCCCAGTGCCAGCAGCCAGGAAGAGCATCTGAGTAACGCCCTTAGGACAAGGGGCTCCTCCCGGAGACCCCGCCCCCAACTATGGCATAGCCTTTTCTGTCCCTTCATTGGCTATAAGGAAGTGGGTCTCCTTCCCTTACAGTCCCACTGGCCCGTCGATCTTGACCCCCAAAAGACTCCCTCCCTGCCCCACCCCCACCCAACCTCCAGGTCCTTTCCTGCCAGGACCCAAGATTGGGCCCAAGGAGTTTATTTTCCAGAAGCTATGGGCCCCCTGAAGGCGGTTCCCTTGGAAACCATTTCCATTGGGTAAGCTGGCTAACAGGGGCTCCCTTTCCTTTTCAGAGACAGCACGAAGGATTTGGTGCAGAGGCCGGACGATCCCCTGTCCAGGGTTCCCAGTGCCAAACAAAAGGCCCCGTTGACGTCCTCACACTTGTCCCCCACGTCCAGGACCTAGGGTCAGGCTTGGCCACCCACTCCCTGCTGTGCCCCGAGGTGCTCTGGCCCAGGCTGCCTTCTTCCCTCCTGCAAATGACCCCAGATGGCTCTGCTCCAGGACCCACCCCCCGCCGTGTTGCATCCGAACAGGACTCGGGGCCCAGCCCGTGGGAGGAGGGCACAGGAGCCTCTGTACCCCGGGAAGTCCTCCCACGGTCGGATCTGTGCATCTGCCAAGGAGGCGGGGCCAGACCCAGAGCCTGGATGCCCTCTACCAGCCCCGGGGCCGCCCGTTCCCTCTGCTCCGCCTCAGGCAAGGGGAAGAATGGAAGCTGGGACTAGTCAGATTGCCTTCCTCAGCCTCCCGGAATGGGACCGTCTGCCTCAGCTTACCCAAGGGGAACTGGGGGATCTGGCTGCCAAGGTGGGGGGGGAATAGGGGCACCCACCCCCAAACCAGATTTGTCCCCTTGGGACCATGACGGCGGTGCGAGCAGGGCTGGCTGAGCCCGCGTGTACAGCACCCACGGCCGCCTTCCCACGTGAGGACGGGAAGACATGCTGGGAAGGGAGCGGCACCAGGGGGCCGAGGGGTGTCTGCAGAGCCCTGGTAGGGACGGAGGGCGCTGGGAGCCACAGGCCGGTCATGTCCCCTATGGAACGGGGAGCTACGAGGCACAGAGGGGCCCACGCGCCTGGGGGGGACACCCTTCCCACCCACAATAAGGAACCACAATGCCATGTAGGTGCCCTGGGGAGTGCGGGTTGGCCGCAAGGACAGCTGGGTCCACCCAGGCCCCAGTGGGTTGCAGATGCCGCCTTCTCCCCCCAGACTCACATTCCTCTTCCACCTTCCCACCCCCACCCGCACCAGATACACACTTTCTCACCAGACACAAAGGCCAGAAATATTGTATGATTCCACTTATGTGAAACTTCCAGAAGAGGGAAACCCATGTGGACAGAAAGTAGACAAGGGGGTACCAGGGACTGGGGGAGGGACTGTGCATGGGCACGGGGTCTCCTCGAAGGATGACAGAAATGTTCTGGAAGCAGGCAGAGGTGATGGTTGCCCAACACTGTGAATGGACTAAATACCCCTGAATTGGACACCTTCAAATGGTCAAAATGGTGAATTTTCCTTCAGAAAATGTTTAAAACAAAACACAACGGAGGTGTTCCGACTCTGACACGTGTTTATTTACTGTAAAAGAAAAAGGCAGTAAATGACGACAGCAGGGGCAGGGGCCGGCCGGCCCTTCACGTCAGGGCCGGGACAGTGGGGGGCAGCGCCTGGAGTCCGGAGGCCCCGGGAAGGGGGCGGAGGGGGTCGGAGGCGCAGCGACATTCACCGGATCTGGTGTGAGCACAAGAGCACAGAAGAGGGAGGTGGAGCGGAGCAGGGGCCGGAAGGCCTTGGCCTTCCATCCTCTAGTGGCCCGCACAGCCCGACCCCCGCCCAGCCTTCCCGGCCCGGTGCCACTCACTGTGTACTTGTCCCACTTTTTCTCGGGGTCGTAGGGCTCCCAGCGGCTGGCAGGGAAGATGTGCTTGTTCTTTTCGTACCAGCTGCGCAGCACCACCTTGCCCGCGTGTGACTGAGGCGGGGAGAAGAGCCGTTCAAGGCTACTGGGGGGAGGGCGGGCACCCCATCCCTCCGCTCCCCCTCCCCCTCCACACCTCATCCTTCTCCACGGTCGCGTCACTGAGCAGCCGCACGTCATCGTGAACGTCGAAATTAAAGAGCGGCCCTGCAGGGAAGCAGCAGCCATCCCAAGGTCAGGGTCACGCTGCCGCCCTGCCACACAGGAGAGAACTCAAAGGCAGGGGGCCGGGCCAGGCACACTTACCACTCTTCCCTCGGGCCTTGGTGACAATGAAGTCATAGAAGCTGTGGTGCTGCGAAGGCAAGAGAGCCGTGGTTGACGAGCCCCCCTCCCCCCCCCCCCCCCCGCAGCCCACCCGCCGGCCCGAGCCAGAGGGCCAGGCTGGGGCAAGGTGCCCTCTCGAGAAGCCCCGAGGCACCCCACAGCCCACTGCCCCGCCCGGCCGCCCCACCCCCAGCTGCAGGGAAGAGAAGGGCCTCACGTGGGGGATGATCAGGTCCTCCTTGATGTACATGAGCTGCTCCACCCCCGCTGACCTGAGGGAGAAAGGCATGAGGCTGTGGGCGCCCGGGAGCAGCCACCCAAGGAAACCCCGGCACCGGAGCTGGGAGGCAGTGGTCCCGGTGGCAACCCAGAATGCTTCGTGGCAGGCTGCAAGGTCTGGCGGGCCCAGGATGGGCACCCACCACCCTACGCCTCGGGGCTAAAGAACCAAAACAGGTACCCCCACCTAAGCTGTCCCCGGTGACACGAACGGAAAAGAAACCTGACCCTCTGGCTCAGGAACACAGTGCCCAGCATGCCACCTTCCCACCCAAGGAGCAGCAGCCAGACTTTGGGGCTCCGGCACCTGGGACCCTGCGCTCCAGACGCGCAAGCATACACACGTGCTGCGCGTGCTCCTGAGCTCACACGCACCTGAGCTCGCTGAAGTCTTTGCGCAGGATTTCAAGCGCCTTCTGCAGGAATTGCTGCATCGTGTTGCCCTTTTTCATCTGGAGCAGCGGCCCGGGAACGAGCATCCACAAGAGCAAGGGGTTGGTAACACAAGACAGAAGCCTGGAGAAGAGCTCTTAAGAAGGCAGTGGCCCAGAGGTCCCTGCCGGGGACCTAGGAGCCCCAGGCTACCCCCCACGAGGGACAGGCCCTTTTCCCTGCCCCTCCAGGCTCCCCAGGGTCCTCCCACAGGAAAGGGCCTGTGAAATTCTGAAGTCGGGACTGAAAGCTCCTTTCCCACTGAACCCGAGGGAGGCTGGGCCCTGGGGGGGGCCCAGGGAGGGGGCTGTGCGTGCTCCCCACCACCCACCTTGACCGTCCGCCGGTGCCCGGAGCCATCCCAGTAACTGAAGGTGATTTCGATCTCCTCACCTACAAAGCAGAATTGCCTTTTGGCCTCCAGACGCAGACGTCCCTGCCCCCTGCAAGTTCCCGGGACCTGAGACCTCTGCCCAGACAACTGTCGGCAGGAGAGGCAGCCCACCCCCAGCACCCCACGCGGCAGGCACTCACTCTTGATCTTCTCCTGCTTGGCCTCCCACTCCTGCCGCAGCTCTTCCCGGAGCCGGTTCTCCTCTTCCTGGGAGAGGAGGGGGATGAAGGAGGGGGGCCCAGGGCTGTTCGGGGGGCGAGCGGGACCCCACTCCCTGAGAAAAAGCCCCTGCCCGAGCCAGGGGGCAGGCCACTCTTACCTCACGGTCTCGGTCGGGCAGGAAGCTCGTGTCCACATCTGGGTTCTTCCCCAATTTCCTCTTCTTTGCAGTGATCTCTGGAGCAAAAGGAAACAGGGCAGTCGGCTGCACGACGGGCCCCACTGACAGGGCACCCTGGCCCTCTGTCTCTGCAGCCTCGGCTCAAACACCACCTCCTTGGAGGCTTCCCGGAGCGCCCTGGCACCACCATGGGTTCCCAGTCACAGTGGCCGGCACTGTCTCGTCCACAGCACTACGGAGACCCAAAAAGCACCTTTGCCAAGAGGCCTTCGCCTCGCTCTCCACTGCCAGCAGCTGGACAGGAGTTCGGGGACTGTGTTCACATCCCATCAGCTGCGACCTCAGGCGCCTCAGGGGACCTCAGGCATCGGTGCCGGTGTGTGAGGGAGCAAAGGGCCCTCTGTACGGAGGGACGGGGCATCCTCAGAAGGGTGGATGCTTGCGGAGGACCCGCTCTGCACCCAGAGCCGTGCTCATCGTGGGCCCACACCCAATGTATCACCTAACCCTCACGACAGCCCCGAAGGGGTGTGGCACTCCTTGTTCCCAGACAAGGACACTGAAGCCCAAAGTCCCATGACTACTAACACTGGGGCCGGAGGGGAAGAGGGAAGAAGAAGCCCCGCTAGGGCTCAGGCCAGGCTCGTCAACATCTTGGACTCTGGGACTCAGTTTCCCTAATTCAGACACGAAGGAACTACAACTTGCTGGTGTCAGCACCCCGAACCCTCTTCCTTACAAGTTACCAAGGACCCCGGAGAGCTCTCACCTCCGGGGGCTGTAGCTCTGGGTAGTCACCGAATTTGTAATTAAGCCTGAGAAACAGTGAAGACCCGGAAATGGGAAAGCCCACGTTCTGTTAGCTGTTGGAGTGATGACATCATCACATGTCACGTGGCCTCTGCAAAGCTCCACACCACACGCTCAAGAGAGAAGGAGGATGAAAAAGGCCGAGCAGGCTTTGCCGCGCTTATGGAAGTGTTTTTGACCTCGCAGACCCCCCAAAAGGGTCTTACAGGCTCCTAGGAGCACGGTTCCGGAGCCCGGCTGCACGTCAGCATCACCCAGAGAAGAATCCCACACCAGTGCCTCATCGCCGGGCCCCCCAAACAAAACCACCGTGGGGAAGGAAGTGCTCACAAAGCCCCAGTGACACACACTGAGCTTCACGGCCTCCCCCCAGATCCGCGCCGTCCACCACAGTGCTCCCTGCCGCAAAGATGCACAGTTCCCGTGACAGTATCGAATGCTACTCAACACTTATATTATGAAACAGCACTGGGGCGCCCAGGGGGCTCAGTCGGTTGAGCATCCGGCACTTGACTTTGGCTCAGGTCATGATCTCACGGTTCGTGGGTTCAAGCCCCGTATCAGGCTCCGTGCTGGCGGCTCAGAGTCTGCTTGGGATTCTCTCTCTCCCCCGACCTCTCCGCCCCTCCCCTGCTCTCTCCCTCTGTCTCTCAAAATAAATAAATAAACAAACAAAATTACTAAACAGGACTGCAGTTATCTTCACTGGTTTCTCTTCAGCGTGTTTGACTGCGGCTCGTGAACACAGGGAAACCCAGGAGGCTCGGGCTCTCTCTCCTTACCGCGTCAGCCGGTCCTCTTGAAGCCACCATACGGGGCCGCGGCCACGCCGTGAGGTACCATCCCCCGCCTCAGATCCCTCACGCCGGGAAGCCCTGCCACGTCCTCAACTGTGTCCGTTCCCGCTGGCTCTACTGCCGGCCACACTCATTCTGGACGCAATACATCCCTCCACGCCTCACCTCTGGTTGCTCGTGGAAGTCCCCTTGCTCTAAAGGCCCGGCTCACCTGTTCCCACCGTGAGACGCTCTCCCCGCCCTGGGCTGGACCCGGGCCCTTCAGAGGGCGCGCGCTCACCCATGTGACTCCAAGGAGAGGAAAGGCGCCCTGCCTCTATCTATCTGCCTCGGCGCTGGCTCAGAACAGGTACGTGGCACACGGGCCCCCCATGCTGGTTTCATCCTTGCTCCCCAGCCTTCCCGAGTTGTCCCTGCCACCCCCTGGTCCCTCGGCTGAGACCTCTACTGAGGTCCTGAATGTCTGTGGCTGTATCAATTTACACTGAAATGAATCAAACAATGGACACTCGGCGTCCGTTACACAAGCCACGTGCTCAGTGGCCAGCTAGCAGCACAGAGCCGAACGTCTCCATCATCGCAGAAGGTTGTGCTGGGCTGCCCCAAGGCCATCCTCTCCCCTCCTCGGTCCATCCTTCACGGGCACTTACGAAGGGCAGCTTCTGAAGACTTCCTGATCAAGCATCGGCGTCTTGCACCAAAGAGCCCACAGCCCTGCCTAGCGGCCACACGCCAGGCCCTGACTCACTCTGCCCCTGGAGGCAAGCCCCACGGCCGCTCTCTCTCCCACCCGATGTGTGAGGTTCAGGACCGCGACGGAGCAGGCCGTCCAGACGGGGTAACGGATATGCTTCTTCTGCTATGGCCTGTCTTCCCAGAGCCAGCCTTACCTTCCCTCTCCAGCTCCTCCTCATACACAGCCACCTCCTCATCCTCGTCACCTGCCTCCTCCTCTTCCTCCAGAGTGAAGGACAGGCTGGAGATCTTCCGCTTGGCCTCCTTCTTGCGCTCCTTCTCTCGTAGCTTCTCCAGCTTCCTACCAAGGCACAGCACACCATGCGCGACGTCCCCACCCTGAGGCCCCTTCCCTAGCCCAGAGCTGCCCGCAGACAGGCAGGCCCACTCTCACGTGGCAGGAAGTGCCCGGCCCACCCCCAAGCACTAGCTATACGTTGGGGCGGGGGGGGGGGGAGGGCTGCCGGCTGAGATGTCAGGACCCACAATTGCAGCTCCTTCGACTGCTCTTTCTTGGCCAGCTGCTTCTCCCTCTCCTTCACCAGCGCCTCTTGCTTGGCCTTCATGTCATTCAGGGTCACGAGACCTACGAGGTGAGGAGAGGCGAGCATAAGGGTGGGTGGCCCAGCGTGGGGAAGCAGCAGGGCTCTGGATCCGGGGGGGGGGGGTTGTGCGCTTCGCTCACCGACGGTGCTGGACTTGAGCTCCGCCTCCACGGCGTCGTAGTGCGCAGAGAACTTCTTGTCGATGTTAGATTTCATTATGTTCTCCTGTGGCAGAGGGAGGACAGCAGTGAGGGCTCCCCACCGCCCCACCGGGGAAGCGGGGAGCTGGGCTCTAATCCCGGATCTGCCGCTGGGCTCACGATAATGTGACCCTGGGAAAGACATGTCCCCTTTCCTCGGTCAATGGGAGGTTCCACAGGGCTATGAAGGGCCCTTCCAGTGCTGAGGGAGCCAAATGAAGTGGCTCCCTGCGACCTGTGTGCTGATCTGGCCCCTCCGTGTCTCCTGCTGGGGACCAGAGTTCCCTCAGTGGCCCCGGGGTCACAGGCCCTACCTGCCTTGGGTGTTTTTCATACCCAACCTTTAAGCTGAAGGTCTGGAGACCCAAGCCGAGAGGTGACAGGAGAGAGTGAAGAGTGGCCAAGGGGCTCTAGATGTTGCCCACAGCTTCCCATGAGACCTCGCTCCAGGCCAGCCCCATCCCACTCGGTACCACACAGGTCCGTCTCTGGCTGGTGGCCTCCAACGCAGGTGGCCAGCAGAGAAATGTAACTCCACGGGCCGAAGAGCCCACACCAAGACCGCAGGGCTTGGGCGCCAGCGTGAAGCGAGGCCACGCCAGGCCCCGGCGCACAGCTGTCTCCCTGGGCCTGGCATCCACAGTACCCAACGTAGCCTGCTCTCCCCTCTCACCCCGGGTCCCTGCTCTGCAGACGAGTCTCCCCAAAAGGCCCAAGCAGAGGAATCCTTTTTCCTGCCAGCCCGCCGCCACCGACCACTCATTAAAGCCCTTAGTGAACCGCTAGCACCCCGGACGCGGGACTCTGCCTCTGTCGCGGTGCAAAGGGCTCTGGAATGAGCCTCAGTGGCCTGTGGATGCGCCACGGCCTGTGGGGCCTGACTTCCCTGGCATCCATGGGATCAGGGCGGAGGCCTCGTTCTCAGGGCCGAGGGGCCAGGGCGAGGACGCTCTGTGTACGCGAGGGGAGCCCTAATGCCACCAACGGAGCCACGACTACGGCTCCCTCCTGTTGGGAGCTTGTCACAAGCTAGCTCGTCTCCGCCTCCTGGGCCCATTTTACAGATGAGCAGGCTGTCGCCAAATCGTTTCTACATTTTGCTGGAGGTGCGCGAGCAAGGGGCCGGCCCCGGCTCGCCGCCTGCGCTCTGCATCCGCCGCCCAGGGTCTCGCGGGGCCCCAGAGGGCCGGGGCGGCGGGCGGCGGGCGGCGCGCGTGCTCTAAGAGGCCCCGGCCGGGCCCGCACCTCGGCAATCCGTTGCTTCATCTGCTCCATCTGCTCGCGCTGCTTCTCCCGCTTCTTCATCAGGTGCATGGCGCGGCCCGCCTCGCTCGCGGCGCCCTTGTACTGAGCCATGGCGGCGGCGGCGGCGGCGGCGGCGGCGGCGGCGGCGGCGGCGGCGACAGCGGCCTGCTGGAGCCTCAGCGGCTGCAGGGACGGCGGCGGCCGTGCAGTCAGCTGACGCCCGCGCGGTGACGTCAGGCACCAGGGGACGCGCAGTCGCCCCGCCCCTTCCCGCCGGCCTCCGGAGGCTGGACCCCAGTCGCTCGCTTCCTACATTCCCCGTCATTCCTTTGATGACGTTACCCCCTGGCCCGAGGCTGGGTCCCCCGTCTTGCTTCAGCCAGCTGACCTCAAGCCTGGGCCCCCAGACCCTCCTCTTCCTTAATGCTGAGGCCAGCCCAAGGCCAGACCCACACCGCTGCCCCGCGCCCTTGCTGCCTCCCTGAGGCCACCCCGGTTCCCACAGCTTCGATTTTGACCCCCCACCCCCACCCAAGACTGGGCCCCAGTCTCCTGTTTTAACCCAGGCCATGAAGCTGGGCCTGGGTGTCCTCCTCCTTGATCTGGAGACAGGGACCCTGCCCTCTCCACTTCCTCTACTTCCACCCCCCACCCCAGGCCGGACTCCTTTCTCCCTCTCCTCCCCTCCCCCCCCCACATTGACCCTAAGGGACTGTAGTCCTGATGCCAGCACCAATTCGCTGGGTGGCCTTGGTAAGCCGGTGTGACCGATTTCCTCCGGACGGGCCCTTTTGGTTTAGCAGCTAATTCCCTGATGAAGAAAGTCCCCTTTCACTCCCATTCGGAGCAAAGCTAAGCCAGAGCCTAAACTGCTACAACAAAACAGCCCCGGGAGCAGAGGCCCCACCATCACCCGTTTTTTGGAAATAAAGCGAAAGACCTGGGTTCGGGTTTCAACACAGTTTTATTGAGAGGTTTTCTGTGAAATACACTAGAGGTCGGGGAAGGGGACACATTCACTTTGCAGGATAAGGGTTTCCCACCACTAAGGGAAAGGTTGTGGGCTGGGGCAGGGCGCACTGGGGTTTGGATCCATTTTCCCACCTCCTTCTGCTTTGCTCACATTTCTTTTCTCTCTCGGCAAATGCCAGAGAACACAAACACAAAACTAGCAACAAAAATAGCAAGATCAACCTCCAACCGGGCTGCACGCAAGCCCTCCCCCCTCCCAGGCCACACCAGAAGGCTGCGGGCAGAGGCACTCTGCTCCCTTCCCAAATCAGGGGGGCCGAAGTTAATAAATTAGAATAAATTAACGAGGGCGGGGCGGGCGGGGGGAGGAATGCAACTTTGTGCTGGGAGGGCCCCTTCTCTCCAACACGCAAGAGAGCTGGTGGGGGGAGGCAGGGGGCATCTCCAAAGGCCACTACAAGTAGGGGTAAGAGCAGTGGGGGCAGAAGTCAGCTTTTCCTCCACGTTCTTCCCAAACAGAGCAGAAGAATTAGGAGTGGAGGGGGAAGAGACACACACAAGGGAAAGAACCCTCTTTTCCCAGAATAAGGAAGGGCCAAGAAAGAGGATACTATCCAACCCCCCGTCTCCCAAACCATCACTAAGGTTAAGGATTTGGTCAGTGAATCAATGAGGTGGGTGACAGGAATGTAGAATGTGGTGGGGGAAGCAGAGAATGCTGGAAACAGGGGTGCCCAGCCACGCCCATCTCCCCAGCCCTGGAGGAAAACCGACTCAGGTCAGGGGAGAGGGCACCAAGGGCTAGGCTGTGGGGGAGGGGCATCAATCACTGGTCAGCTTCTCCAAAAACGTCATTCTGTTTGCGCTTCATGTTCTCAAAGTCAAAAGCGGAGCCTGCCATGCGCTTGTAGATGTCTTTGATGTCATTGCAGGTTGTCTCGAAGTGTGTAGTGGCATCATAGGAACAGGAACAGAACACCTGGAAACACCCAGAGCCAGGGTGAGCTGGGCAGGGGCCCTGGGTAGGCAGCTAGGAGCTGGGGCCAAGACAGCCTGCTTACCTGGCTCTCGGAACCATCGTCAATGGGCTCATATAAGTCACTGATGGCCACAAACCTGAGGGGTACACGGAGGGGAGGGAGGAGACCTCGCGACAAGCCTTACTCCCTGTGGCCTCTGCCCCCCCCCCAGCTCCTCGGCTCCCTTCCTTCCCCCCCGCCCAGCCTCGGCCCCAGCCCCCCAGCCCCTCACTTCTGGTCAATGGGCTCCAGCAGCTCCAGGGCAGGCTCAACCTCCTTTTCCGGCTCTGCAGTCTCCACCGTGGTGCTGGCAATGGCGATGTACTTGCCCTGCGCAGCCACGTTGTGTGCGTAGGAGATCATGCACACGTAGATGTCTGCCCGCAAGAAGGGGCTCCGTTAACACGGGCACAGAGGGCCCCTGGAAGCTGGGCTCGATTCGGGCCTGCCTGCCCACTCCTCCCCAGTCCGGCACAGCAGGCAGCATCCAGACCGCCACCCTCACAGAGCACAGCCCAAGCCACCCAATCCCTAGGGCCCCAAGTCACAGGGACTGCTATGCGGGTCCCCATCCTTCCATGGAGGGATCAGGCAGAGAGCTCCAAGAATTACGGGGAGAGGCAGAGCCACCCCAAAGAGAACACACTAGAGGAAGTCACGTGGGGCTTAGCCTACCTGACTTCCTGTTAACTTGGTTCTGGGGGATGATGATTTGGCAGGAGTTGGCATCATTGGTGTTCTTGATGGGGTGGCTGAGGATACAGATGATGCGGATAACCTGGCCGGCTTTCCGCACCCGGTCTGGAATGTAGCTGGGGTCACAGATCAGCTGCTTGCAGCGGGCCACCTGTGAAAACACCAGGAGGCCTATCCAAACACTCCCCTAGGTGGTCGTGGGGTTGAGTCCACAGCGAGGGCTGGCACTGTGCTCCTCTGAGCGGTACAGCTTCATCTTGTACCTCGGGGAGGTGGGCCCCCGTATGCAGCGCTGGGAAACACCTTTTACCGAGACCCTGTGATCGGGAACACTCCCTGGACCCCTGACACGGCAAGCGGGTCTGAGAGCTACCTCTCACCAACAGAAGTGGCTATGTGGACTCCTTCTGGGGCCCTGGTCCGCAGCCCAAGGGGACCCAGGGAGAGACCCAGCAGAGGCCGAGTCACCGGGGAGAGTGCCTCTAAGGAGAAGGCCAAGCCCCACCCAGACCGCCATCCTTGCACCACAGAGAAGGCTTACCTCTCCCTCTGACTTCACACCCACCACCTTGCCATTCTCCATGATGATGTCATCCACGGGTTTGTTCAGCATATATGTCCCCCCATAGATGGCACTCAACCTGTGGTGGGGAGAGTGATGGTGGGAGTCTCCTTCCCAGGAGAAAACAGGGACTGGTGCCCCTGTGCTGTCCACTCCCTGCCTCCAAACCAGTCCTAGGGTACAAAGAAGGCTGCCCTAGGCAGGCAGAGCTCAGTAGACCTGGTGGTTCTTCCCACCTCTGTCACTGCCACAGACTCAGGACTGAATTCGGAGTACTCCTTCCTCTCCGGTTTCCACCCAAAATACTCTGCAAAGGGCTACCGTGAGAGAAGCCTAAGGGCATGGCTCCTCAAGGGAATGGTCTGGGGAGCAGAACAAAGGACTCTGGGGAAGCCCTCCGACTTGAGGTTCCAAGGCCCCAGGCCCAGCCGTGGTGCCGCCTGAACGTGGCTGGGAGCCAGGCAGGCCCTGTTGGTGAAGCCCTGGTCCTTCAACCCTGTACCTCCACGCCCTGCTGTGGCACACCGCCCCCGCCCCAGCACCCGAGCACGTGCAGTATAAAGCACACTAGACCACGATGGGAAGGCACGAATGCCACAAAAATCCTCAAGGCCATTTCCGTTCTTGGTCCTACTTAGTACTGCCAACAGAAAAAAGCCACCTCACCTTGCAAAGCCCTGGGGCAGCTCACCAAGGCCGTAGAGCGGATATAAATAAGGACTCTTTCCGTACCGAGCCAGGGACTCACTGTACAACTTGATGCGGTTGATGGTCTCGAGACAGGGCTGGTCCAGGTAACTGGGAGGATGGGGTCAAGAGAAGAAGCTCCAACAGCAGCACCCCAGCTCACCCCCACCCAAGCACCAGGCCAGCCGCCCCACCACCGTCTATGGCCTGGGGAAGGCTCCGGGTCAAATAAATGTGCAAAAAGAACAAAAAAGCTGACGGGTGAGCATGTGGCTGACTACGAGAAACGTGCAGGGCGGATGGAGGGAGCAGCGTGCAGGAGTGGGGAGGGCAGGGTGCAGCCAGACGAGGGGGTCTGCCACGCCAGCTTCCTCTCACTCATCAGTGCGGTAGAGCGCCAGGGCATGGCCAGTGAAGTCGATGACGTCCTGGCCCAGGTCAAACTTCCGGTAGACGTCGCGCATGCTGGTGCTCTGGGGGTCGACGCCCTCGAAGGTCTTGGGGTCGTTCTCATCAAAGTTTGCTACAAACACCAGGAATTTGCGGAAACGCCGTTTCTCAAACATGCCCATCAGATCTGTGGAGGCAGATGCGAGAAGCCTGTACCCCGCAGAACGTGAAGCCCTCCTTCCCAGCAGGCGGGCTAAGAAAGCAGGTGCCCTAGCTCCCAGCCAAGCTTTGCTGACGACCACCGTGTAAGCTTACGTGAGCCCCTTTGCCCTTCTTGGCCTCAGTTTCCCCATCTGTACAAAGAAGGGATTGGGCTGGACAGACTCTGCAGATCCTCCCAGCTCCAACACTTGGGGATGTTTCACGGGACAAGCGGAGCCCCGGTCAAGAGGCTGAAGTCTTTCCAGAAGGAGCAACCATCCACACATCCATTCTGCGTGTGGTCTTCCCTCCTGGCCTCCACTGTGAGGCTCAGGGCAGTTGAAGGAGGCCAGACCAAGGGGCTTCTGGCAGTGCGTGGGGAATGTGACCTTGGGCGCCCTGCTCTGCCCCTCGCCATAATTCTCTGGCTCAGGGAACCTGTACTCACTGGAAGCCAAGGCTTCGGTCTCAGTGGATGGCACTTTATAGATCTTTCCCCCCTTGTAGACAAAGCTGCCTTCCACCACCTTGAAGTCCAGGTAGCGCGTCACCTCTGTATATAGCAGCATCTTTACCAGCTGCCCTGTGGGGCGGTGGGGAAGAAACAACATTGGCACAGCTTCCCCCCTCCCGAAGCTCCCTAGCTGGTGTGGCCACCCCTCCTCCGGAGCCTGCCCCTCTTCAGCCGTCCTCATCACCTCCCACGACACCTCTTTTCATCTCTCTCACCATTGGCCATGAGGAATTTAGGGATCAGGTCAACGTTCCAGTCTCGGCCCCTGCCCATGGCCTCAGGGGGCCCCTCCAGCAACTGAAAACGCTTATACAGCTGCAAACAGGAGAAAGAAAGGCGCCTCAAGGACCACCCTGTCTGGTCCCTGCCCCCCTTTCCCAGAGAATCTATGGAGCTGCTCAGGCAGCTTCTGTGAGAGGGCAACGGGGGATGGGCCTGGGCCCAGGAGCCTCACCTCCTCCAGGGGCGTGATGGAGGAGCTCTCTCCCCCATAGTAGGGGTTCCTGTCCATGTGCAGCACTTTCTTCCCGTTCACGGACATGATGCCGGACAGGATACATTCCTGGAGAAGGGGGCAACACTCACTGCATTTCCCTCTGCCCACATTCCCAAAAGCCGCCCTGATTTGTTCCCTACCCTAAACCTGACGGGGGAGCAAACCTACAGAGACCCTGCCCCAGCGGAAGCTCCTTCCACCCCTGGCTGGCTGGCTCCCCTAAAAGCCGGGGTGACAGCTTCATCTGACCACAATCCCTTTTACAACTTTGCCGAGCAGAGTTGAACAAGGAAAAAGAAATAAGGACGGTGCCCAGAGAAAGAGTGCCCAGCAGACACAGGGATGGTCTTGGCCATGACAAGAAAGCCATCTATCTACGTAGGACCATGCTAAAAGGCAGAAAGCCCACAATGAGCCTCAGAGGAGATCCAGCTGAACAACGAAGGGCACCAGAAAGGGAAGTGAAGAGAGGCTCGACACTGGCCTGCAATCTCAGGCCCCACCCTGGGCTGCTCTTTCCTCAAAGGACAGGAGCGGCTGACCCTGTGTGTGTGTGCCCAGCCACAGGAGGGGCCTCTACACCCTGACTGAGAAAGAGGAGCCTCTCCAGGGGAGCAGTCCAACAGGGTCTGGGGGAAGAGGGAAGATAAACACCCTCACTCGTTTCTGTCACCATGCCAAGGACAAAGGCTGCAAATACTCCTCAGCCTGGAATCTCCATGGGAAACCGTGGTAGGGTAGCGGGAATGTGCTCCCTGGCCCCAATGCTGTTCCTTCTGGAACATTCCCTGGGCCCCGGACCGCATTGAGAAGCCAGGAACGCAGGATGAGGGCCCGCCCCGGTGAGGCCCCCTTACCCAGGAACCTTGTACTTCACCCGCACCAGAATTAGCACAAGATGTAGGAGGGATGCTGTGTGGGCGAGGGGTGCGGATGACGGCTGGGGGCCTGGTGGGCGGGGTCGGGGGCACGGCGGGGAGGGGGGACTCCGGCCGAGTGGGGGATGCATCTTCTGGCCCAGGAGGCCTGGATACAGAGCAAGGGGGGGATCGGAGGTCAAGCCCGGGGAGTCGAGGGGGCGGCTAGGTAGAGGGCCGCTTCTTGCAGACCGGGCGACGGGGGTGGAGAAAGACGATGGCGCGGACGGTGGTGGGATGGGCACGGGGCGGTCTTTTTTGGGGACCCGAGCGCCTCGGACGGCAATGACGGGAAGATGGGGTCGGCGGCCGGGGGCGGCAGCGCCGCAGGAAGGACGAGACGATACGGGACCCCGGGCGCCTGAAACCGCACTTACGGTGAGGCCGGTCCCCAGCACGATCACGTCGTATTCCTCGTCCATGGTCAGGCCTCGCTGCCAGCGCCCGTCGCTCCTCCTCCTCCTTCAGCACAGTCGTCGCCGCCACCGCCGCCGCCGCCGCCGCCGCCGCCGCCGCCGCCGCACTGGACCAAAGATGGCGGCAGTCGACGCCGCTTGACCCCTCCGCCGCGTCAAAGAGTCCCAGCCCCTCCCCGCGTCCCGCCGCGCCAGCTGGGGCCACCGCCTCCCTGGCTCGCCTCCCAGGAAGGCGGCCGGGGTCCGGGAGGCAGCACGAGCGCGGTTCCGCGGGCGGCGTCGCTCGCCGAGAGCCCTGAGGGGACTGGAGAGGGGCGGGGCGGGCGGGGCGGCCGGCGGCCGGTGCTGCGGCCCGCGAGGGATTCGTGCGCGGGAGCCGCGCGCGACCCGCCCGCCCGCCCCGCCCCCCAGGAGGCTGGGTGCGGCGGGCGCGCGCCGCTGCGGCAGCCGGGGGCGGCCCCCTCGGGACGCGAAGGCAGCTATTGTCACGACGGTCTCTCTCCCCCCCCCCCCCCCCCCCCCCCCCCGGCACGCACCGCCCCGCCCTCCCCGCCCGCGAGCCTCAGCCCCTCCGTACCCTCGCCGGTTAAGGGCTTGTTGAAGACCCTCCGGCCTTCCCTTTGGCCTGGCTCCGTTACAGCTACATCCGGGCGCCTCCTCCTGCAGCCCTCAGCCAAGCGCATCCCCTCGTGCCCGGTGCAGAAATGAGTGACAAGAGGCCTAAGCATGGCAACCTGTCTTTATTTTATTAGGAAGGAAACCACCCAGAACCCCAGGCTCCTGCCAGGCACTCCTGGCGGGTACATGCCAGAAAACCAATGATTACACCCAACCCAGCTGCTGTGGAGGTCTCTTCCTTCTCAGGCCACAGAAATAAACCCCAGTGTACTGCTTATTATTAGCACAACATCACCAAAAGACAATGACACCAGCCAAGCAGGACAATTAAATAGTACTTCCACACTGCCCCAAACTCAGGGAACCTTCAGCTTCTAGCTGCTGCAGGGAGCCCCGTAAAGTCTGGGGAGGGAGCATTTGATACACAAAAGCACTATAAACAGCAAAGGGTGAAGGTGGAGAGATGAGAATAAATAAGGGGGAAGAGGGGGTCCCAGAACTCATGTCCTCTCCCCCTACAATGACTGGACCTGGGAGATCTGTCTCCTATCTACGAAGAACTATGTACACCTTGCTGGTAGATGGAGGGTGGAGAGCCCCTCAGCGTGTTCAACGGGTAACAAGACAGGCCGAGGGGAACTGGGGGGTTCATGCTATGGTAGGAAGAGGGGAAGCCCTTCGGTCCAGCGTGCCTCGAAGTGGGAAAGCAACAACCTGGACACCATCGTGCCTGCAACCCCCCACGGGCATGGAGTCACACAATCTGGGTCAACGAGATGGTGGGGCCCTTGTGGTCGTCAAAGCGGTCCATGGTCTTGAGGCTGAGGATCATGTGTAAGCCATAGGTGAAGATGAACAGCATGAACAGGGAAGTGAGCAGCCCCATCCAGATGCCCGGGGAGAAGAAGCCGGCACAGTCACTGGCGTAGGAGAACTGCTCGCCTGTCACGTTGAAGGCTTGGATCTGGGAGGGGACAGAAAGGACCATGTGGCCCCACGTGAGGACCGGGGGTCCCAAGTTAGTGGGTTAGTCCAGATCCCACAGAATGGCAGCACTGTGGGCACAGGACCCTCAACTACGCGGCCAAGCCCAGGCCCAGAGATGCCGGGAGCCGTCAGGCCTCCGCTGCCCACCCGCCTCCCCCAGGTACGCTGCTCCCCACAGCCCGGGCCCCGTGCTCCCTACCTGGAAGTGCCGAAGGGTCATCTGCCAGAGAGAGGGCCGCACGCGGGGCACGAGGAGGTCGCCGTTCTTGCCCAGACAGCTGACGTACTCGCAATGAAAGGAGTAGATGCTAGGCCCTGTGACCTGGGAGGCATTGAAGTAGGTGACAGAGCCGTTGCTGTGGATTTCAAGGCGCTCCATGGTAAACCAGTGGCGGGCAGACACCGGGTAGAAGCGGTTGGCCAGAATGAACCTGAGGGAGAGGCCGTCCGGGGATTCGTCAGGCAGCCGGGAAGGCCGGAGCCACGCCAGCCTGCCCACATGTCAACTGCCCCTCGGACTCACCTGAATGTCACGGTGGTACCAAAGAGTTGTTCATAGGTCAGCGAAAGCCTGCGGGGCCAGAGTAAGAGGGGAGTTGTCAGGCTCTGGGGGGCCTTTAACATCTAGCAGTAGAGCAAGTTCCTCAAGTCCACTCTACCTATGCTGCCCCGGGTACTCACAGCACCTGAAGAGGCAGGGTCCCAACCTGACAAATGGGGAAACTAAGGCCCTATCACATCTAGGTCAGAAGCCAGCACCCAGGCCCCCCACCTCCAGCTAAAAGCACCTTCCTCTGGTTTCCCTGAGCCTACTGCCCCTCCTTTCAGGTCCCCTCGGGGTTGCTGAGATGCCCAGATTGGGCTTTGGGGATAAAGGTGGTCTCTCCAGCCACGCAGCGAGGGTACAGAAGCCCTAGAACTAACTCAGGCCTGGTATACGCCCTCGGGCAGTCACCCTGAGGCTGCTTAAGGCAAAGGGGGTGTGGGGAAGTGTCAGGTTCCCTGGTGACGGGGAAGTGTTAACAACCAAGGTTCTGGGCAAGGACTAGAAGGCATGGAGAGGCAAAACTCTGAGCAAGCCCCACTCCAAGAGCCCTCCACCTGCCCCACCCCACAATCTCACCTGCTTCCCACAGTGAACCTCCCCCCCCAACATACACATGCACCCACCTGCAGTGGCAGGAACTCTGCCCTTACCTGGCAACGGAGTCATTCCAGAAGGAGCCAGTGAGGTTAAGATCCTGGACCCCAAAGGTGAGGGAGGTCAGGTCCTCCCAGTGGTTCCCGTATGCCACTGAGAAGTTTTGGGCCCAGAACAGGATCCGGGGGGCAGTGTCATTGTAACTCACAGGGGGATGGACCACAGCTGACACTGTCTGTTTTTGCAGCAGCTGGCGACCTGGCCCCCCAGTCACCATGGCTACATCACGGGCCACCTGTACAAACAACCCACAAGCCTTGTCTCAGTGGAGCTGAGAGCATGGCCCAGAATCAAGTGGCCTTCCTCATTGTCCCCGCCGGGCACCCTCTCTAGTATCTGCAGTTGCACTGGTCATACTCGGAGGCCCTTCCTCCAGGAAGCTCTTCCCGGGCGGACCCCTAAGCCCCTGTGATCTTCCTAGTCCCTCCAGATTAGGAACACTTGGACATACTGTCCAAATATGCCAGCCTGTGAGGCCCACTGGGCCAGATAGAAGGCTGCAGCCCGGAAAGAGAAAGCATCACTTTCTGGTTCATCCCTGTCCCCCCACATAGGCCCAGGGGAGAAACCGGCCCCCGCAGGGCATTCCCCTTGGAGCCGCACACCTAGGCCCACTCAGCACTTGCCTCTGCCCCCGCCTCCCAGGGCCCCTGCAGAAGCACACACTACGTACCCGGGAAGGGCGGACCGCTGTGAGGGCCGCGGTGTACGGGACGTCTTCGGATTTGAGTGTGCTCAGCACCTGCCCGATGACCTCATCTGAGGAGCGAGGGGGAGAGCAGAGAACCAGGTCGCAGATAGCTACTTACGGTAACACCCCAACACCTGCCAGAAGCCGGCTGCCAGTCCCGCAGCAGAAGACAACAGAGACGGGGCTGTGCCCTTCCATGTGCCATGTGAGCGGCCTCTCTTGATGACATCCAGTGGCATTACCGTGTTGGGGTGGGGACCACCAGATGTCTGCACTGTGAAGCCTCCCATCCCTGGCAACTGACACACCCTGTGTGGTGGGACACCGAGATCCTCACAGAGCTGGCTCCTATCACCCTTCACTCACGTTTTCAGGGTCCCTCACGGGTCCCTAAGAGCAGCTGCTTCTTATCCCACGCACCCCCAGCCTCCCCCGGGGACACCTACGGCCTCAGCAGTTGGCTCCCTAATGCCAAGCCCTAACTAAATTAAATGAGAAAAGGGGCGCCTGGGTGGCTCAGGCGGTTAAGTGTCTGACTTCGGCTCAGGTCATGATCTCGTGGTCTGTGAATTCGAGCCCCACGTCGGGCTCTGTGCTGACAGCTCAGAGCCTGGAGCCTGCTTCGGATTCTGTGTGTGTGTCTCTCTCTCTGCCCTCCCCTGCTCACGCTCTGTCTCTCTGTCTGTCTCTCAAGACTAAATAAACATTAAAGTAATAAATAAATAGATGGATAAATAAATAAGAAAAGACAGAGATATAGAAAACTCCAGGTTCACTTAGACATTTTCAATGACCTTTTGGGGGGAACGATCATCCTTCATAGCAAAAGGGAAGTCCTCAGAACCGTTTTTTGAAACACTGCCGGTCTGTTAAACCCAAAACGCTAGGATTCACGCTTCTGGAGTGGAGACGGACTCCACGGGCCCCCCCACACGGAAGGCCCCTAGATGTCCCAACACCTCAAGCCGGCTGAAGAGGGGTGAGGCCTGGGGGCCGCATTTCTCTGCTCGGCCGCCAATCGTTCTGAGAAGTTGGGGGGGGGGCACCCTGGGAATGAAGAGGGCCTGGGGAACTTGGAGCCAGCTCTCTGCAGCCACGGGCTGAATGAGGCTGGCAAACGCATGCCCTCCCTGAGCCCACTCACCATTGCCCGTGAGGACTTCCCTCGGCGCCATCAGACCTGAGCTGTGGAAGAGAGGCAAAGCGTTAGAGCCCCTGCAACGCCAACAGCTCCCCACCGCCTGGGGACACCTGCCCCCTACTCCTCCAGTGTGTCCTCCACCCCATGCCACCATCCTCCCCCACTAGTCCCATTCACCCCGCACACTCCAGCCGGGGGCTCTGGAAGCCATGGTCACTCGTCCCCCTGCACCTTTGCTCGCTGCGTGGCCCTGCCCTTGCCCCCCTCCTCCAGCTTCACGGACCCGGGAGAGGCCCCGCCGGCTGCTCCGTGAACGTGTCCTGGCCAAGGGAGCTAGCTGCCACCAGCAGGGCCCAGATCTGCCTCGTCTCTAGAGGGCCTCACTGAGGGGCGGGCCGCTAACTCCTGAGTCACGACTGACCAGAGGCCCTTCCTGCCTCTTCTGGACATACGAGGCACCTTCTGATAGGGCTTCAAGGCACTGAACAGGAGGACTGATGTTTTGGCCGAGTTGTGCCACCACGGCCAAGAGCTTCGCTGCTCTCTGGGCCCCGGGGCTAGGACACACCTGGCTGTGTACGGCAGGCGGATGAGCAGCAAGGCTGGGAGGCTGGCATTGAGTCTCAGCTCCCGCAGGGTGGCCAAGTCCACGTGCAGGGGGCTGGCCCCAAGCTTCTCCTGCAGGTAAGTGGTCAGAGTGCTGACCGCATACCAATCGACGGCAGGAAGCACCAGAGACGAAGGAGCCAGATCCAGGGCATTCTGGGGGCCGGGGGGAGGCAAAAGGACAAGTCAGCAAGGGACCGGTGGGCCCGTGCCAGCCCCCAAACTTCCGTGGCAGCCCTCTTTAGCAAGGCACACCCACACCGGCATCTTATCCGAGGTCAGAAAAAAAACACCCCACATTCCCGGCCCCCGACACCTCAGGCTTTTCTACCCCCAAGCTGGCATGTCTGGTTCCTAAGGGGACGGTTTTTCCTGTGCTGTGGGGGAGAGTGCTGGACAGCCCCCGTGGCCCCTGGCTGGGAGGGGACACTTACCTCCAGGTTCGAAAAGGCGCTATCCTGCTTGTTTCCAAACACGCCACCATATGCTGTGAAGTCCTCAATGCTCAGCTAGGAGAGAAGCAGAGAGGATGCCTCCGAAGGTGGGGCCAGGGAAGGGGCACACAGCTTCCGTGTGCGTTTGCGGGGCCAGCCAAATCTCATTTACAGCCAGATACGGTCTGGTCAAAAGACTGAACAAAGGCACGCTTGGGGATAGGGAGTGGGGGAAAGGAAGGTTCTCTTTTTTTCGTTCGGCACCCTCCTGGCAGGGTGAGAAAACATGGGTGGTGGTCACGGGGTTGGGAGGAAATCTGTGGGCAGCTGACTTGTGGTAACCTCAGGATTAAGAGTCAGCCACCTACCTTCGGATGAGGAACTGGGTAGGGAATGGGGAAGCTGGGAGAGGGGTAGCGGGCAGCGAGGAGCATTTACTGCAGCGCCCCCCATCCCCGGGGCGGAAGTCAGAGAAAACGAGAAGCTGCATTCAGTCGCAACGGCTATAACGCCGCCTATGTCTGGTCTGGACGGGACCCTTCTCAGACAAGGGCAAGGACCTCCTTCCCTGCCTCGTTTTGGTGGGAGGAGAGAGGTGAAGACGACGGAATGTGCTTAAGAAGGCCCCGAAGTCTTCTGAGTCTTCTGAGCTCTCCGGACCACAGTAACCCCGACCCCTCCCTATTCCTCTCCAACCTACAGATGTCCTTCAACTCCTGCCCCTCCACCCCAACTCCCAGATTCCTCTGGCTTTTCCCAGTTAGGCCCAGAGGCGATCTTAATCAGTTTCCCTAACCTCGTTCTGTTTAGTACACACACTTGCCCAGCCTCCTCTCTCTTCTGGGCTGGGATCCTGACCCTGTTTGGCCGCCTGGGCTCTCATTCTGAAAGCCCAGTAACCACCACTGTGTCCTCCCGATAGTCTTCACTCCAAATTGCCCCCAAATGGCCCCAAAGCTTCCCGCCACCTTTAGAACTACAGCAAGCCTTTCCCCCTCATGTCCTGGCTACCTGGCTAACCATGTCCTACCTGCTTCTCTCCCTCACGACACTCCACTTGAGCCACACCAGCTCTTTCTGGGCTCACGGAGAGCACCCCTGGCCCAGGGCCTTTGCACCTGTTGTTCCCTCTGCCAGGAAGCCCTCCCACCCATACCCACATGGCTCTGTCCCTCCCTCCATTTAGGTATCTGCTCGGATATTGTCAGGGAGCCCTTGCCTGATCACCCTTAAACAGCATCACCAGTCATTCTTTCCCCTTGGCCTGCTTCCTTCTCTGAAAACTACAGCACTGACATTATATGATACACCAATTCAGCATTTACCTGTTGCCCTCACAAGAACGTCAGCTTCTGCCAGGTAGAGGCTTGGGTTATTCTGCTTACTGCTCTGTCCCCAACACTTGATACCTGGTACATACTAGGCAGTCCACGTTTGGCAAATGAATGAACGTGTGAATGCCATAAGGGGACCGCAGGGAGCTGTTTTACATAGATTATAAGTGTTGCTCCTCACAGCCCTCTGACAGAGGCGGTGTCTTCATTTTACAGATGAGGAAACGGGCATTCTCTGATTCTCTCGCACGTCCAGAGTCTGGTAAGTAGTAGAACTAGAACTGAGTTGCAGTCTAACTACATTATTTACCACCTCCTGACAGGACTACCGGCCAGCATGGCCATCGCTGTCTTCCCACAGGGCAACAGGGGGAGACCACAAGGGGAATGAGCCACACAGGCCGCCACCAAGGAAGGAATAAGCAGAGGCTTGGTAACCTCCCAAATACCAAGTCTCCACTGCCGTAGAATCTTCTTATGGTCCATCTGCCTGCTTTGGAGGCAGAGAGACCTGCATGGGAGGGAAAACTGTGTGCTAGAGCACAAGCCGTGGGGGGGGGGGGTCCTCTGGCAGACTCAGATGGGAACCAACTGTGGTGCGCATAAACTACGGACCACCAGCCAATCGTCGCACCTCTACCAGCCTCAGTTTCCCTGGCAGTAAAACCAAGAAAATGACATCAGCTTAGCACAGTGCCTACGAAGCAGTCAATAAGTGATCATTTTCGACCATCTCAATTATGATCATTAAAGTTAGGATCACAACTCTGTCACCCATCAGCTGTGTCATTTGCCATTGCCATCCTTGGACAGAAGTCTTGTCATCTGTAAACAGTGTCAATAATCCCCACCGCACAGAGTAGCTCAGGTAAGTACTTGGTACTCAGAAGACATCTGCCCTCTGACCCCCTGCTTCACCCAATCGAGGCAGTGCCATTTCAGGGCCCCCGTCCTTCCCACTGAACCTTCTCCTGCAGGCCTTCTTCCCAAGAGAGGAGTCCCACGTCCCTACAGTTGGCACAAGGTCACTGAAGCCTCCCTTGGGGAATGGGCCTCGGTGTTGGGGGGGGGGGGCAGGGCCTGACTTCTTCCTGACAACTGAGGGAGAGAGGGGTGGGGCGGGCGCACCTTGTCCTGGAGGAACAGCAGCACATTCCGGGGGCCCAGCTCCAGGGCGGGGTCTAAGTAGGTGGAGAGCTGCATGTCGCTGGTGATGTGGCCCTCGTGGGTGTTGGCCGCAGGACCCCACAAGTCCCTGGCAGGGGACAGAAGAGGTGCTGTCAAGGGGGGAGGGGGGGCGGCGCATGACTTAGGATCTGAAGCTCACGGGCTCCCATCTTGATGCGTGGGGCCCCGAGCTCTGATCTGGCTGGACAGTCCCCCTCTGCCCCCCTTGGCCACCGCTCGTGAGGACAGCCCCGGAGCCGGGCGAGGGCACCTCAGCCGCCGCGCGCGCAGCACAGCCTGCGCCGGCCCGGCCCGCCACGCTCACCGGTCACTCGACCACAGCACCAGCGGCACCTGCTGCTCCGCCTCCGCCTCCGCCACCGCCACCAGCACCAGCAGTAGCCACCGCATCTGCCAGAGCGCTGGGGCCTGCCGCGTCCCCCCCTGAAGCCAAGCCGCTGCGGTCGCCGCCATCACAGCCTCGGCCTCCGCTGCCTCGGCCGCCGCCGCCGCTGCAGATCAGGTGACCGTCGCCCCCCGCCTGAGCTCCGCCCCCCGTCGCCATTGGCTCGCGAGTAGGCCCGCTCCCCAGGACCGCAGACGATTGGACAAAGATCATGCCACTCACGGCCACTCCTTTTCACTGATTGGCTAGGCGTGTCTCCGGGCGCGCACGCTCCAAGTAGGAAAGGAGGCAGGGCCGAGCTCGGCCGGCTCCTGGTTCCCATCGCGAGTTAGGGCGGGGCTGGGGCGGCTCCGCTCGGTAGGTCTTCACACGCAGGGCTTCGCGTCTCTCGGTTTTAATATTCCTTCCGCTTAAAATTGCAAGAGTGCTTTCTTTTTCCTGCAGATGGATTCTGCTTGAGACAGATGAGGGGAGAAGAGGGCCCCGGATAACGTGCAGAGGAACCCCAGCACTTAAAATGGGCAGGGAGTAGGGGGGTCCAGAAGAGATCGGAGGAGTATCCAGGAGGAGGGGAAAACCCAGGGAGAAGCGTGGTTTCAAGGACACCAAGCTTAACAATGTCAGAGTTAACTGCTGCCAGGAAGCAGGTAAGATGAGGATAGAAAACTGTTTCTTGGACTTAGCAACAACTGGAAACTTTGGCAAGAGCGATGTCAATGGGAGGAAGGAGACACGGTCGTTAAGTTGTCTTTTCTCGAAGTTTCCTTTAAAGAGAGGAAAGAGACAAAGTGACAGCTAGAGTCAGAAGATGGGAGACACCGCCTAAAACGAATTGGAAGACTTTTATCTTTTTCTGTGCCATGTTCGGTTTCTCAGACTGGTGACTATTAGAAACAAGCGGACAAAAAAACCTGGTAGCTATAATCAGTGAAGTCCCGTTAGGGATATGTACACCGATTTATTTAGGAGGAAATGAATTGATGGCTGCAACTTAGTTTGAAATGCACCAAAAATAAAATGGAGGGAAGTGTGGCTACAGAGATAGGTTTGTGATAAAGCCAACAGTGGTAAAACGTTAATGGCACAACCTAGGGGTGGATCTACAGGTGGGCACTGTAAGCTTTTTTTGACCTTGCTGTATGTACTGGATGTAATGGTGACCCCTTGAAATTCATGTTCATCCAATGAACTTGTAATGTGACCTTATTTGGAAATAGGATCTTTGCAAATGTGATCAAGATAAGGTCATGGTGGATTCATGTGGGCTCTAAATCCAATGACTGGTATCTTTATAAGAAGAGGAAAATTTGGACACAGAGACAGACACACAGGGAAGAAGGCCACGTGACAATGGAGACAGATTAGAGTGTTACAGCCGTAAGCCAAGGAACCCCTGGACTGGCCACAAGCTGGAAAAGGCAGGAAGATTTCCTCCCTAGGGCTTTCAGAGGGAGCATGGACCTGCCTGTACCTTGATTTTGGACTTGGAACCTCCAGGACTGGGAGAGAAGTTTCTGTTGTCTTAAGTCTGCCAATTTATGGTGATCTGTTATGGCAGCCCTAGGAAACTAATACACTATATGTGTGACATTTTTCATAACAAGAATTGAGAAGAAAGTTTGATAATGCCTATTGTCAGCAAGGATGTTAGGAGATAGAGTCTCACCTACACAGTGGTAAGAGTGTCAGTTGGTAGAACCAATTTGGTGGATAATTTGGCAGCATCTAACAAGCTGAAAAATGTATATGACCCTCAACCAAGCAATTTTCCTCATACGGGTCCATTCAACAGAAACACTCACCTGAGCCAGGAGACGCACATGCAAAAAGGTCTGCTGAGGCACCATTTGTGGTTGCAATAAGCCGGGCACTCATGATTGGACAGCGAGACACTATGGCCAGATACCGCTGCCCTTCAAACACCCGGGCCAGCTCACTGATTACCTCTGCTTGTCAGAGAAACTGCTTAAGAGATTGTAGTCGTGGTTGTCACGAGCGTGGCTCTGACTAGGACAGTGGCAGTTGAGCCTAGAGAGAGGAGGTGGACTTGATAGGACATGGTTGAGGAAGACGGTGTCCGAAGGTGACTCTTGGGTCTCTCAGTTGAGGACTGAGAGACGGAGTCAACCAGGGACAGTTAAATTTGGGGCATTGTGGGGCCCCCAAGTGGCCATGTTCAGGCCAGCTGAGGGGAGACGTTTGCACTGGAGCTTTACTTTATCCCCAGAAGCCCCAGTGCCATGATTTGATTTTAATTTTTTTAAGGTTTATTTATTTTTGAGAGAGAGCTTGAGTGGGGGAGGAGCACAGAGAGGCGGAGGCACAGAATCCGAAGCAGCCTCCAGACTCTGAGCTGTCAGCACAGAGCCCGACGCGGGGCTCGAACTCACAAACCATGAGATCATGACCTGAGCCGAAGTCGGACGCTCAACCGACTGAGCCACCCAGCGCCCCCATCTGATTTTTTGTTAAGCGGCTGATCTGGCTGTGGTAAGCAGAGCAGACTAGAGGGGATGAGAGCGCTAGCAGAGACCAAGAGGAGGCTGTCACGTCTCTGGGACGGAGAGGATGGGAGCTTGGCAAGAGTAATGGAGGGACAGAGAGAGAAGGCTAGACAGACCAGAGGCTGCTGCCTCAGCGTTGGTCTGGGACTGATGTTTTGACCAGGTGTCGTGATGCCAGCATGGGGGCAGGGGTCCTGGGAGCATTGGGACTGAGAAGTTGGAGCCAGAGCCAGGGCTGGGGCAGCCAGGGAGACGAGGGACCAGCACACAGCACGACCCTGGGACTCAGCTGCATTCCCTCGTTTGGTCACTCACGGAAGTCCTGGAGAGCCTGCCTGGGCTGGCACCCAGTGGTGAAAGAAACGAGGTCGAGGTCCCTAAATGGCATCGCAGTGTGCTGAAGTCCTCCAGGCTCAGGACAGACCCAGAAAGGGCCATATTTTGGGAGGAAAGTTCTAGAATGGTGCCACAGGAGCAGAAGGTATCAAGGGAAAGGGATGGATGCCTTGGGGACCAGGAGAATGGTGACACAGAGTGATAAGAGGAACCACTGGCCATGAGCAAACTGAAGAATACAAAAAGAGCTGTTTAAATAAATTTTGAAGGCAATGACTTTCTTGCAAATGCGACGTTGCCAGCCAGCAGTCTCTTGCTGAAATGCTTTCATCCTTAGGGGGGAAGGTTGCTTGTGGCTGCTTTTATTCCTCTGAGTTGTCAGGGGTCCTTGGAGTGGTGACCCTCGAGGCTTCCTAAAGCACTTGCTATGGGCCAGGCACTGAGTCAGATTTGGACCCCACCCCACCCCCCCAAGTTCCCAATCCAGTCTGGTCTAGAGAAGATGCAGGACAGCAGGACATGACACAGGCTGATGGATGTTCAAAACAGGGAGGGATGAGGCTGGGAGGGAGGCACAGAGAGGGGCACCTGCTTGAGGCTGCTCTGACCAGGAGGTGACATCTAAGCTGAGTCACTCACACTAAATGTTGACAGCACCAATGAGCATCTTCTCTCTGTGGGCTTCCTCCACCTTTACGGTAAAAACTTCAATAATTCGGGGCGCCTAGGTGGTTCAGTCGTTAGGCGTCCAACTTCGGCTCAGGTCAGGATCTCGCGGTTCGTGAGTTCGAGCCCTGCGTCGGGCTCTGTGCTGACAGCTTGGAGCCTGCAGCCTGCTTCGGATTCTGTGTCTCCGTCTCTCTGCCCTTCCCCTGCTCATATTCTCTCTCTCTCTCTCTCTCTCTCTCTCTCTCTCTCTCCCCTCAAAAGTAAATAAATGTTAAAAAAAAATAAAAAAAAATTTTTTTAACTTCAATAATTCATTAGAACCCTTCTGGGCCCTCATCATCCCTATGTCTTCTTAAATTGTTTTATTTTTTTAAATGTTTATTTATTTAGTTTGATAGAAGAGGGGGAGAGCATGAGCAGGGAAGGGGCAGAAGTAGAGGGAGACAGAAACTCCCAAGCAGGCTCCGTGCTGTCAGCACAGAGCCCGACGCGGGGCTCGAACTCCTGAGCTGTGAGATCATGACCTGAGCTGAAATCAAGCTTAAGTGACTGGGCCACCCAGGCGCCCCTTCTTAAATTGTTTAATAGAATATTGGACATGAAGCAAGACATGTGTAATATCTATATGCTACACAGGTTACATATGTGTTACATGTATATGTGTCACCTGTTATATGTTACCTGTATATGAAGCATACAATAAAAGGAATCCTCATAAACCCTGCCCCAGACTTCACAGGCCACTGCCAACTCCTTGGCAGGAATCTGGGTCCCCACATCCCATTTTCCTGCCTCCCCACAGAAGTCCTTGCTAGCCTGAATTTGGTATTTGCCGTTCTCTGCTTTTTCTTAGTAGGTTGACCACGCGTATATGTGCCCATGTGTCTAATGCCTGCACTCCTCTCTAATCACCTCCGTCTCATTTCTACTGAAGTGAGCCCGGACCTGACTTTTGTGGTCATCACTTTGGTCCTGATAATTTTACTAATTGCATTAACCTGTTCCAGCTGTTATGATAAAATACCACAGACCGGCGGCTTGTAAACAGCAGAGATTTATAGCTCACAGCTCTGGAGGCCAGGAGTCCGAGATCAGGGTTCCAGCAGGGTGGGGCGAGGGCCCTCTTCCAGGTTGCAGGCCTTGATTGTATCCTCACCTGGTGGAAAGGGCCGGGGAGCTCTCTGGGGCCCCTCGGGGGGCACTAATCCCAATCGTGAGGGTTCCACCCTAAAGACCTAAGCAACTCCTCGCGCCCTGCCTCTTAATACCATTAGGACACTAGGTTTCAACATATGAACTTGGTGTAGGATGACACAAACACTCAGACCATGGCACCAGTTAAGCATGCATCTCTAAATATGATGGCTTTGTTTTGCCTATTTGGGGACTTCATGTAAGTGAAATTATTCAGTATTATATTTTGCATCATGATCGCTCAAGAATGGGAGGTTAATGCGAATCATTGCATGATAGCAGTACTGCTGCGTGGCATTCCCCTGGATAAATATTCTGCCAGTGATTGAGGCCTTCCCCTGGTGACGGACATCTGAGTGGTTTCCCACCCTGGTCAGTATGGCTAACGGCGCTGCCTGCAGTTATGTATATGTCTCGTGGTGCACATGCATGTGCATTCCGGTGGGCACACACCTAGGTGGAGAATGGCCAGGTCATACGGTATATGTACCGGGTTGAATAACATCCCTCAAAATTCACGCCCACCTGGAACGTCAGAATGGGACCTTATCTGGAAATAGGGTCTTTATAAATGTAATTACTTAAGATGAGGTCATGCTGGATGAGTTAGAGCAAGCCCTAAGCCAATGGCTGGGCCTTTTTAAGAAGAGAAAAAGGGGCGCACAGACTCAGAGAAGGTCACGTGGAGGTGAAGGCAGAGATCGGGGTGACTTTTCTAGGAGCCAAGGGACACCAAGGACCGCTGGCCACCACCGGAGGCTAGGAGACGGGCGGGAACGGATTCGCCCTCAGAGCCCTCAGAAGGAAACAGCCCTGCCCACGCCTTGACCCCGGACTTCTGGCCTCCAGAACCGGCAGAGAATACATCTCTGTTGTTTTAAGCCCCCTCAGCTTGTGGTACTTTGTTACTGTGGCTACAGGAAACTCACGTAGTATATATATTTTCAGCCCTGCCTGTTGTGTTTCCTCTCCTGTGAAATGCCTGTTCTGTCCATCTTCCCATGTTTCTGTTGCATTGTTGATCTTTTTCTTGCTGATTTATGAGGATTTATGAGCTCTTTACATATTCTGCATAAGGCCCTGTGTTGCTTATGTGTGTTACAAATCGCTTCCCTTTTCACTCTCTTTTTAAAAAAAAAAATTTTTTTTTAAGTAGGCTCCAGGCCCAATGTGGGGCTCAAACCCACGACCCTGAAATCAAGAGTCAGGTGGTCCACCAACTGAGCCAGCCAGGTACCTCCCACCCCTTTTCACTCTCCTAATGATGTTTTCTGATGAACCAAACTTCTTAATTTTCAAAAGTCAAATTTACCATTTTTTCCTTTATGATTAATGTTTTTAATTTCCTGTTTAAGAAACCTTTCCCTGCCTCCAAGATTATGGAAATATTCTCCTACATTCTCTTCTAGAAGTTGTCTTGTTTTTCACACTTTTATGGATAGTGTGAAGGTAGGGGTCAACTTTCTTTTTTTCCATAAAGATGTCCAATTGTCCCAGTACTGTTTATTGAGACGAACGTCCTTTTACCCAGTGTCTTGAAAGAGTGCTTTTGGGCGATAAGAAGCGTCTATGCGGCTGTGGATCAGCTTCGGGGCTCTCCATGCCATGCCAGTGGTCCATCTGTCTATCCAACACCACAGTGTCTCAAGCACCATAGCTTCATACTAAACTCTGACACCTGCTCGTTCTTCTCTTTCAAGAGGCTCTTCTCGGGCCATTGTGCTTGCATATAAACTTTAGAATCAACTTGTTATATTGATCAGATTATTTCTAAAATCTTGATTATTTAGGGGCACCTGGGTGGCTCAGTCGGTTAAGCGTCCGACTCTTAATTTCGGCTCAGGTCATGATCTCGCGATTGGTGGGTTTGAGCCCCACATCGGGCTCCGCACTGCTGTGGCGGAGCCTGCTTGGGATTCTCTCTCTCCCTCTCTCTCTCTCTTTCTGTGCCTCCCTCTCTCCCTTTCTCTCTTCTCTCAAAATAAACAAATATACATTTAAAATCTTGAGTTTTAAAATTGTGGTAAGGGGCGCCTGGGTGGCTCAGTCGGTTAAGCATCCGACTCTTGATTTTGGCTCAGGTCATGATTTCATGGTTTGTGGGTTTGAGCCCCACATCAGGCTCTGAGCTCACAGTGCAGAGCCTGCTTGGGATTCTGTCTCTGCCCCTTCCCCACTTGCTTGTGCACACACAAGCTCTCTCAAAAGTAAACTTAAAAAAAAGGAAAGTTCCCTCCTATTTATAGTTTGCTAAATTTTTTTTAAACTATGAATACTCTATCAAGTACTCTTTCTGTATCTATTGAAATAACCACATGGGTTTTTTTCCTTTATTTGGTTAATACGGTGAATGGTATTTGTAGATTTCACAATCACATGACAAGCCAAATTAAAAAAAAAATTTTTTTTACATTTATTTTTGAGAGACAGAGTGAGACAGATCGCAACAGGGGAGGGGAAGAGAGAGGAGAAGACACAGAATCTGAAGCAGGCTCCAGGCTCCAAGCAAGAGTTCGGCACAGAGCCCGATGTGGGGCTCGAACCCACGAACCATGAGATCATGACCTGAGCCGCCCAGGCACCCTGCCAAATTTTGCCGTGAACCTAAAACTACTCTGAAAAATAATTTGTATGAAAAAACCTAATTGCAGAAACATCTATATGGTAAATATCTGTAGTTGTTTGTTCAAATGGACATATATGAAAAAGTGGTATTACATTTGGACCTGCAAATGGAAATTAGCCAACAGTATGTGTCCCTCCCCACAAGTAATTTTTTTCCTTTCTGGTTACTTTAAAAAAAAAACCTTTGGGGCGCCTGGGGCGACTTCATGATCTCGAGGTTTGTGAGTTCGAGCCCCGCGTCAGGCTCTTTGCTCATCGGCTGGGAGCCTGGAGCCTGCTTCGGATTCTGTGTCTCCCCCTCTCTGTCCCTCCCATGCTCATGCTCATGCTCTGTCTCTCAATGATAAATAAACGTTAAAAGAAATAAAAAATAAAAAAAAAAAACCTTTTGGCACTCCTTTTTAAAAAAAATGTTTATTTTGGGGTGCCTGGGCAGCTCAGTTAGTTAAGCGTCCGACTTCAGCTCAGGTCATGATTTCACAGTTCCTGAGTTTGAACCCCACGCCGGGCTCTGTGGTGACCGGTCAGAGCCTGGAGCCTGCTTCAGATTCTGTGTCTCCCTCTCTGTCCCTGCGTTGCTCGTGCTCTCGCTCTCCCCCTCTCTCAAAGAATAAACATTGAAAAATTATTTATTTTGAGAGAGTGCATGCAAGCGGGGGCAGGGCAGAGAGAGAACCCCAAGCAGGCTCTGCGCTGTCAGTGCAGAGCCAGATGCAGGGCTCAATCCCACAAACAGGGAGACCATGATCTGAACTGAAATTAAGAGACGCTTAACCGACTGAGCCACCCTGGTGCCCCCAAACCTCTTACTTTGAAATAAGTAGATTCACACACAATTGCCGTCCTGATCAGGTTCTACCTTTTTTTTCTTCCACATTTCTATTATTTTGCATATTGTTTGACCCTGTCAATTTCAGAAGTTCCCACAGGTTTCAACCTGTTCTTGTTTCTGCTGACGTAAGTACAATGCTTCATTTCCCTCTATGTTTGGTGACCTTTGTGAAGTCTTCTGGGTTGAGTTTAACTTGTGGATGAACTGGAGACCTAAACCGAGCTCACTTTCCTGCAGAGGATTTGCTTTTGCTTGTACAGAGAGCACCTCCACCCGTCTTTGCTCCTTTCAAGGGTCTCCGGCTCCATCAAGGTGTCCCGCTTCCCACCTCCCCTCAAAGCACTTGTGGCTCGTGGAGGCTTGCTGGGCCCTTTGGAGACCTCCTCCCGCCTGGAAACAAGCCCGGGGAGGATTCTATTGCTATCTGCTGCTTCTTACCTTACTCGATTCGGCTTTGGAAGCAAGTCCATTAGCTTCGCTCTGCCTCCTTTGCAAAATGAGATTAATCCCTACTTTTGCAAGGTTGTTATGCGGATTACAGGTAACGACTGAAGTTTTACGTGACTGGTGCACACTGAGAGCTTGACGCCCATCTGCTCAAGGGCCCTGGTTGCTCTAAGGGTCCAGCCTTCCAGCAGGTCACCTCCCCCCATCCCCACCCTTATGACGAGGCCAGAGGTAAAACACGACACAGATGCTTTATTGGCTACAAAACATGAAAACCCAGGCCCCAGGGGTCTCTGGTGATGCCAGGGAGGTGGAAAAGACAGAGCAGTTGCTGGGCCCCGGCACACGGGTGAGTGGTTGGGTCTCAGGCCCTTGCCGCAGGCTCCATCCAGCTCGATTTCACTTCCGGCAAAAGGCTGCCCTTCTGCTCGCGGCGTGGAGCTGGGCCCTGCCTGAGGACCCCACGCCTGTGGGAAGTGTGGGCGGAAGGAAGAGGTGGCCAACGGCCGTCTCTGAGGACGTGCTGAGGCAGCTCCTGGATCGGGCCTATCGAGTGGATGCCAAGCCAAGGGCCTCATGAAGTCCTGTGCGGACTTCTGGTCTGGCCACCTGCCCCCACTCAAGTACCCTCCGTCCTGACGCCAGCTCTGGGAGAGGAAGGAGGTCCCTGCCGAAATTGTATCCTCCTCTCGTGGCCAAGTGGGAGGAGTAGCTGAAACCCTTCCTTCAACCGAAGCAGCTCAGAGCAGAGGGAATGCTCACCAGCTGGGACATGATCCCTGTTTGGGGTTGTGCACAAATCTGTCTAAAAGAACATATCTGCTCAAAACATCAGTCCGTCCCCCAGTTCAGCTCTGTGCAGGGCAAGAGCCCGGAGACAGCGCCGGTGGCTGGTGGCCGGCGGCCGGTGGCCAGCTCCCCTGGGTGGGAGCTGCCTCTGTCCCGGGCCTGGGGGCCAGCCGCCCCCTTGCAGGAGGAAGTGAGGGCACCGTCTATCTCCCAGGCTGCAGGTGGTCGTGCAGCTGCTCCGCCTGGACCTTCAGGCGCTGGAATTCTTCCTGGATGAAGTCCGTCAGAGCTTTGCGCATCTCCACCTGAGGGGAAGGACTCAGGCTGGCCTGCGGCCCTCAGGGAGCTCTGCCCAGGAGCCCTGGGAGGCTGAGGGTGCCAGGAGAGGCTAAGACAGCTGCCGGGTGGCAAAGGGAAGCGGTGGGGGGGTGGGGGGGCAGGGCAGAGAGACAACTCACGGCCGACTTGTTCTCTGCCCGGAGCCGTTCAAGTACAGGCATGGCGCTGAAGGGCTTCCCGATCAGCACGGTGATTTTCTGCCGGGAGACCAGCCACCAGTGGGTGACAGAAACAGGGAGAGTGCCCACAGCCATGGCCCAACCACCCCAGATAGCCAGGAGCCAAGTCCTGCCCCTAACTTGCTGCATGCTCCCTCACGGCCACTCTCCCTCTTTAAGACAAAGTGGCCAGGCTCAGTGCTGTTCAAATCCTGCGGTCCATGCTCTGAATGTCCTGTCTTATCCAAACCCCAGGGCTCGCCGCCTCCACCCACCCTGATTTCTTTTGCTCTCCTTCTACTGGCCTTGGTGCCAGGAAGTCCCTCTCTCTCTGTTCCACTCGGTCCCCCTGCTGCAGCTTCAAGCTCAGCTCCTGAATCTGGCCTCAGCAGTGCTGAGTGGGAGACACGACGCACACAGTAGACAGACAGACACACGAAGGTCAACAGCCCCTACACACCTGTCCAAAGCGGGGGAAGTAAGGCGGGCTGTTAGGAAGGACATCATTCATTCCTGCAGCACAGTGGACAGAGGCCAGGAAGCGGGCATGGGGTAGAGCATGGTGACCTGGGAACAGATGGAGCCCCGGCCCCCTACCCCAGAGGCCCTCTCCCTGCCAGCCAGGGGAAACCCCCAAGACCTAGGGAAGCCCCTCCTCTCCCGCCCCCACACCCAGGCCACAGCCTTGGCCCAAGACAGGTGCTCACCGACATGCCACAGTGGCAGGATGACAGGGTTGAGATGACACTCGGCGATCAGACGTCCGATTCCTGCCCCGGGGAGAGGCGGGAACATCAGCAAGAGCACAGCTTCAGCGCCAGCCTACAGCCAGGCCACCCCTGCCGTCTTCCGGTTAAAACCACCTCCCCTGGTCTAGCTCCTCTGCCAGTCGAGCCCTCGTCTCAGCACCTGCCCCCTTCCCACTACAACCAACACACCCATCTGCCCCATCTGCCACCGTCCGACCCAGCCACACGAGGCCAGCAGTGCCTACCCCACTTAAAGCGCAGGAACTCAGAGCTCATGTTCACTTTCCCTGTGGAGAGAGAGGACAGAGATGAGGCTTGGCAGCTGGGGTGGTGTGCAACCCCGCCAACTGTACTGACCTTCTGGGAAGATGTGCACCCAGTCCCCATGGTTGAGCTTCTCCAAAATGAAGTCCATTCCCTTCTGGTAGACACCGTCTCCTGCCAAGAGAAGGCATGCGCCATCAGTCCCCGTTCTCTCGGGGCTCCCTCCTTCCCCTGGGAATGAAGCAGCAGCTCAAGGACTTCCTCATCCTCCACCACACCATCCACGTGGACATCCTCCGAGAACTCTCTGGGGACTCAGCTCCGGTTGCGCTGTGCCCTCGACAACATCCTTTGTTCAGAATATTCTCTAAACTAAGTACCTGTCATGTGCGAGGCAGCATCGTTGTCTCAGTCTCCAACTGAAATCCTTAACTGGCGATTCCCTCACCAGTCTGCACCCCGCCTTCTACCTGTTGGCCCCGCCACAGCCTCGGGCACTGAGCCACAGACACCCACAGAATGCGTCCGCGTGGGCTCCTGGATCTGCTCAGCATTCTCCTGGCCCTCCCTCCCTCTCCAGCTCCTGCAGCCTTCTTTCTCCTTGGGACACACCAGCCTTATGGCGAGCCTCCCATCTGCTGCCCCCAGCCCGGAGGGCACCGCTCGAGCAAACCAAGTCTACTCACGATCTCCAGCCTCGCTTGGGCCCAGGATCCTGGACAGCAACCCTTTCCTGGGGTCTTGGCTAGGCTTGTGCCCACAGCCATCCCTCCTGGGCCTCCCTGCCCTGCCTGAGCCCTCGGCCACTGCCATCCCTCCCTTCTGCTGACCGCTTCACTCCTCACAGGGCTCTGCTCCCTCTGAAACTAGTCTCTCAGTTATCGAGATCTCTTGGAAAAGGGAGAACATTCAATGGAACACAGTGTCACTGAGGGTTGGGAAAAACTCAGACTTGCTAGGCTGAGAGAAGGGGAGTGGAGCTGCCCTAAGGCTAGTAACACTCACCTTGGAGACACCTGGGGACCATGATACTAGACCCAGGTGGCCTGGCATTTGCAGCAACACAGACACACATACCTAATGCTATATACTGGCTTTCAACTGGGAGTCCCTCGGAGACCACTGTGACCACGCGTACTAAGAATCTCCTCGATCTTGTCCATATAGTGGACAGTGACAGACAGACTTATTGAGTAGGGAAAGCCATATCATATAGAGGAGGAGACACACATTGGGACTATGTCAGGCCAGTTCACCAAGAAATGGACTTTTAACCTGTTCTCTGCAAAGCCGAGTCTTTAGAAGGTGCTAGTGGGGCATCCAGGGGTCTCCACCCAACCCAATTGGGACCTGGCCTGGCAGCTTCTTCACGGGCTGGAGTTGCGGAGCAATCACCCACCACAGCTTCTCAGGGCATTGTGAGAGCACTGGTTCCCCTACTTTGGGTAGCATTAACTGGTAGGGGGTGGGCTTCAGAGGTGTCATCTCCTTCTGAGCCACTGGTGCAACTGCACCCAGCTTGAAATAAAAATTCATACTAAGCTACAATGCTCCCAAATCTTTGAGATACAGCAAAAGCAGTTCTAAGAAGGAAATGTATAGTGATACAGGCCTACCTGAAGAAACATGAAAAATCTCAAATAAACACTCTAATTTTATACCTAAGAGAACTAGAAGAAGAAGAACAAAGCCCAAACTTAGAAGAAAATAATAAAGACCAGAGTGGGGGGGCGCCTGGGTGGCTTGGTCAGTTGGGTATCCGACTTCGGCTCAGGTCATGATCTCATGGTTCATGGGTTCAAGCCCTGTGTTGTACTCTGTGCTGACAGCTCGGAGCCTGGAGCCTGCTTCGGATTCTGTGTCTCCCTCTCTCTCTGCCCCTCTCCTGTTCCTGCTTTGTCTCTCTCTCTCTCAAAATAAATAAACATTAAAAAAAAAAAGACAGAGAGGACCCAAATAAATAAAATCAGAAATGAAAGACGAGAAATAACAACTGATACCACAGATACACAAAGTATTCTAAGAAGGGCGCCTGAGTGGCTCAGTCAGTTAAGCATCCAATTGCTGATTTCAGCTCAGGTCGTGGTCCCAGGGTTGTGAGATCGAGCCTCACATCAAGCTCCACGCTGCTGGTGTGGAGCCTGCTTCAGATGCTTTATCTCTCTTTCTCTCTGCCCCTCCCCTGCTTGTGTGCCCTCCCTCTCTTTCAAAATAAATAAATTTAAAAAATTTTTAAATATATTTAACAAAGGATTATAAGAGACTACTATGAAAAATCATATGCCAACAAATTGGACAACCTAGAAGAAATGGATACATGCCTAGACACACAGTCTTTCAAAACAGAATCAGGAACAAATAGAAAAGCTGAACAGGCCGACTACTAGTGACTGATTATTTGAATCTATAATCCAAAAACTCCCAACAAACAAAAGTCCAAGACCAGATGGATTCACAGGTGAATTCTGTCAAACGTTTAAAGAAGAGCTGATACCTATTCTTCTCAAACAATTCCAAAAAATATAAGAGGAAGGAAAGCTTCCAAATACATTCTACAAGGCCAGCATGACCCTGATACCCAAACCAGACAAAGACATTACAAAAAAAAGAGAAAACTATAGGCCGATATCCCTGATGATGGTAAATGCAAAAATCCTCAACAAAATATCAGGAAACCAAAATTCAACAACACATTCAAAGGATCATTCACCACAATTGAGTGGTATTTATTCCAGGGATGCAAAGATGGTTCAAATATGTGCAAATCAATCAATGTAATACACCACATTAACAAAATGAAGGATAAGAACCTCATGATCATCTCAATAGATGTAGAAAAAGCATTTGACAAAATGCAACATCTGTTCATGATAAAAACCTCAAGAAAAGTCGGTTCAGAGGGAACATACCTCAACATAATAAAGGCCTTCTATATGAAAATCCCCCAGCAAACATCGTCCTCAATGGGGAAAAACTGAGACCTTTTCTCTGAAGGCCAGGAACAAGACAACAATGTCACTCTCACCACTTTTATTCAACATAGTAGTGGGAGTCCTATCCACAAAAATCAGACAAGAAAAAGAAATAAGAGGCATCCACGTTGGTAAGGAAGAAATTAAGTTGTCTCTATTTGCAGATGACATGATACTACATGTAGAAAACTCTAAAGACTCCACCAAAAACTGTTAGAACTAATAAACGGAATTCAGTAAAGCTGCAGGATACAAAATTAACATATAGAATCCGTTGCATTTCTATACACTAATAACAAACTAGCAGAAAGAGAAATTAAGACAACAATTCTATTTACAGTTCTACCAAAAAGAACAAAATACCTAGGAATACACTTAACCATGGAGGTAAAAGACTTGTACTCCGAAAACTACAAAACACTGATGAAAGAAATTGATGATGACACAAACAAATCGGAAGATATTCCATGCTCATGGATTGAAAGAATTAATATTGTTCCAACATCTATATGACCCTAGTCTACAGATTCAGTGCAATCTATATCAAAATACCAACAGCATTTTTCACAAAACTAGAACAAATAATCCTAAAATTTGTATGAAACCACAAAAGACACCGAATAGCCAAAGCTATCTTGAAGCAGCACAATCCCAGATTTCAAGAGATACTGCAAACCTGTAGTAATCAGAGCGGTATGGCACAAAAACACATACAGATCAATAGAACAGATCGGAGAGCCCAGAAATAAATCCATGCTTATGTCATCAATTAATCTACAACAAAGGAGGCAAGAATACACAATGGGGAAAAGACAATCTCTTCAATAAATAGTGCTGGGAAAACTGGACAGCTACATGCGAAAGAACGAAACGGGACCACTTTCTATCACTATACACAAAAATAAACTCAAAATGGATTAAAGACCTGAATGTGAGACCTGAAACTATAAAACTCCTAGAAGAAAACATAGGCAGTAATCTCTTTGTCACTGGCCTTAGCGACCTTTTTCTAGATACATCTCCTCAGAGAAGGGAAATAAAAGCAAAAATAACTCTTGCAACTATGTCAAAGTAAAAGGCTTTTGTACAGCACAGCAAAGGAAACCATCAACGAAACGAAAAGGCAACCTACTGAATGGGAGAAGACATTTGCAAATGATATTTCCAATAACGGGTTAATATCCAAACATCCAAACTGTGTAAAGAACCTACACAACACCAAAAAAATCAAATAATCCAATTTACAAAGCTAGACATTTCTCTAAAGACGACATCCAGATGGCCAACAGACCCGTGGAAAGATGCTCAACATCACTCACCATCAGGGAATTACAACTCAAAACCACGATGAGAGATCACCTCACAGCTGTCAGAATGGCTTGTATCAAAAAGACAAGAAATAACAAGTGTTGGCAAGGACGTGGAGAAAAAGGAACCTTCATGCACTGTTGGCGGGAATGTAAATTGGTACAGCCACTGTGGAAAACAGTATGGAGCTTCCTCAAAAAAATAAAAATAAAAATAGGGGCACCAGGGTGGCTCAGTCTGTTAAGCATTTGACTCTTGCTTTTGGTTCAGGTTGTGATCTCATGGTTCTTGAGTTTGAGCCATATGTTGGGCTCTGTACTACAGTGAAGAGCCTGCTTGGGATTCTCTCTCTCTCTCTCTCTCTCTCTCTCTCTCTCTCTCTCTCCCTCCCTCCCTCCCTCCCTCTCTCCCTCTCTCCCTCTCTCTCTCTCTGTCCCTGTCTGTCACTGCCCCCCCTTCTCACTAACTTTCTCTCTCTCTCTCTCTCTCTCAAAAAACATTAAAAATAAAAATAGCATATGATCCAGTAATTCCACTCCTATTAACCAAAGAAAACAAAAACACTAATTTGAAAAGATATGCACCCCTGCTCATTGCAGCTTTCCAATAGGCAAGATAGGGAAACAATCCTTGTGTCTATCGACAGATGAATGAATAAAGATGCGGTGTATACGTAGACAGACACAGGCGCACACGCACACACACACACACACACACACACACACACACACACTCAGTGGAAAATTACTCAGCCATAAAAAAAGAATGAGATCTTGCCATCTGCAACAACACGGATAGACCTAGAGGGTATCATGCTAAGTGAAATAATTCAGAAAAAAATAAGTACCATATGATTTCACTTGTGTGGAATATCAAAATCAAAACAAATGGATAAACAAAGAAAAAGCAGAAACGGACCCATAAATACAGAGAACAAATTGAGGTTGCCAGAGGGGCAGGGGTGGAGGGATGGGCAAAATCGATGAAGGAGAGTGGGACATACAGCCTCCCAGCTATGGGCTGAATAGAAGTCATGTGGATGGAAGGCACAGCATAGGCAATATAGTCAATGGTGTTGTGATAGTGTTGTATGGTCACAAAATTCACACTTGTGAGTACAGCATAATGTACAGAGTTCCAATCACCGTGTTGTACACATGGAACTAATGTAACACGTGTCAACTATAGTTCAATGAAAAAAGAAAAAAGAAAAGCTTGTACAACACCACTTCCATACTTCATGTCATATCATAAGGCCTATGCTGGGGGGATGGAATGTTCTAGAATACAAAAGCCAAGCATGCCACATACTTCCTTTGCTTTACCACGTGAGCTCTTGGCTGCACATCGAATACGTTTAATAAATAACCTGTCCCTGCCCACCTTCTCTCACTGAAAGTGCTTAGCGCTAAGATTTTCTTTTCGGTTTTTAATAGTGCAATAGCACTTGGATGCAGACCAAAAGAAGAACAAGACAAGAATTGGACATGGAGGGGGCCTGACTGGCTCAGTCAGAAGAGCATGTGACTCTTGATCTTGGCGTCATGAGTTCGAGCCCCATGTTGGGTATAGAGATTCCTCAAAAAAGGATAAACTTTAAAAATAGCAAATGGGGGCGCCCGGGTGGCTGTCGCTTAAGCGTCCGACTTCGGCTCGGGTCACGGTGTCACGGCTTGTAAGAACTGGGTCGGGCTCTGCGCTGACAGCACAAAGCCCGCTTCAGATCCTCTGTCCCCCTCTCTCTGCCCCTCCCCAGCTTGTGCGTGCTCTCTCTCTCAAATAAACATTAAAAAGAACAAATAAATAAGTAAAACGTTTCAGAAACGTGCACACGGAAGACATCTGGGCGAGCTTGCAGAAGAGACGACCTGAGGCTCAGGGACGGGAGTCTCCGAGCAGAGTCCCCATGTCCGAGAGCGGGGTGTGGTAAACAAGGCCATGGTCGCTAGCCGCAACGCTGTAGCTTCCGCTTGTGTTTTAGAGAAACGAAGTCGCCTCCAAAGGCAGCAGCAAGAGCAAGCGCTCAAGGCAGCTGTGTGCCTACAGTAGCTCTCAGGGCCTGGAGGAGTGCGCGTTAAAAGCCCTCGACTGAGGTAACTTCATTGCATTTGACCACATTTCACTTTGACCACAAACAGGACACTTTGCTGCCTTGGTGGCTTGTCTCTCCCTCTGTGCTCTGAGGTGCCATCCGGGCCCCCGCTCTCTGTCTGCTCTCCCTCTCTGCCATCTCTCCTCTACTTCTGCCACTCTGTCGCTGATTGGGTCCCCAACATCTTCTCAAGTGCCCTTCTGCGTTCCAGAACCGCACGTCCCACTGCCTCCGGGACTGCTCCCCTCCTCGGGGTACGGCCTCCTCACGTGAAACACGTGCACAGCGGAACTCCCCTCCCCTCCCAACCCCCGCACTGCATTCCCTTCGTCCCCTCCTCCCAGTGGCTCAGCGTCAGATGTCACCAAGTGTCACCTGTGGACCGTCTTCTCCTCCCCCCCTCCACCATAGCCAATCTATCAACAAGTCCCGTCAACTTTGTGTCCAGAGTGCTGCCCTTGTCCAGCTGTCTGTAGTGGCCCCCAGAGGCCCGCTACCATGCTCTGCTGCCAGGATCACTGCGATAGCCCCCCATCCGGCTCCCTGCCTCTACCGGGCTCTGCTTGCAGCCACCAGCCATGCTGAAGCCAGGGTGCTCTCTGGGAAGAACAGATTTGGAAGCGCATCACTACCCAGATGACAGAACAGAGTCCAACATGCTTAACGTGATTGTTCTGGAACCTTCACATCTGTCACACCCTCACCTCGCAAGCCTGGTTGTTACCCCAAAGCCCGCAGCGCCCATCACAGACCGATGACGCTGCGGTGCCATCAGCGGGTCTCTTGGCAACACCCTTGAGGGAAGAGGCTGTGGCCAATGCCTCGTGACTTCTAACGCCAGAGTCCCGGCTTCACACAACCCTTAGGCAGTCCCAGGGTATGAGTGCTCCCCAAGAAGCCATCACTCCTCCGGCAGCCACTGCCACGTCTGCGGCAGCCATGCAATACAACTGGGACTCACACCAGTGGAGCAGCGGCTCCCGGCTCCCTTTGTTCCCAGGCTGTGTGTCCTGGCTGGGTCCCTCCACGCCCAGTGCTGCTAAGCCAGAAGCACTAGCCACAGTCCCCGTTGCAAATAAAGCCCAAAAAGGCCCCAGAAGTGCCTCCCTGCATCTACTCGCCCACGGACCCCTCCTTGGAGGCTCAGCTCACCTCGGCACACAGGCACACACTTGCCCAAGCTGAAGAAGCGGGAGTGTAGTTCTCTGGTGAAGCAGATGTCTGCAGCCGCGGGGGTCCTGAAGAAGGGACAGACGCAGTCATCCCTGGCTCCTGCACCCTAATGCCCTGCCGTCCCCCCCAGCATGGTGCCTGACATCAGTGGCGATGTGGAAACGCGGCACAGGAGGGCCTGTGGAACCCCTCCCCGTGCCCTGCCTGTACTGCTGGACGCCGCCTCCTGGGCAGAGCAGGAGGAGGGCAAATCTGGGCAGAGACGGGTGAGGCCTGCCAGGCCCACTGCGAGGGGCCCATTCCTCCTCACCAACGCATCAACTTCAGGTTCCAGATGTGGCGGAGTTTCAGGATCCCTAGAGAAGGAAAGGCTTCATGACCCAACCTGCCTTGTCCGCAGGGAGCATCTTGTTCGCTCCCAGTTTCAGGAAATGAGGAACAAGGGCAGCAGCTCTACCATTTATACGTGGCCCAAAGTGCCATGTTATAGACTCTTGGGCTGGACCCTCAGGTTGTCCCTGGCTCGTTCTTCTCTCCCACCCCAACCCGTATCTTAACAGTCACATCTGGCCTGCCTACCACACTGATATATTTTGACACTGTGTACTCTTGTACACTTGTCCCCCCACTGTTAGCGCCACCACCCGAGTGCAGGTTACTGAATGGCTCTAAAGCCTCCTTGTTGGCCTCCAGGGATCTGCCTGTGGCAACGTACAGGCCCTTCTCTGCCTGATGGCCAGGGTGAGCTCGGAAAGGCTGCAATTTGACCAACTGACTTCCCGTGACAGTCTGACCTGCAGTCATCCGTACAGGCCCTGGGCACCCCCTGAGCCAGCCATTTGGGTTACTGGAGACTATGAAGTCAGCAGAGCAGGAACTTCTAGGTGGCGAAGTGGGCTCCCAAATGAGGGCAGTTGAAAGGTACAAACTCAGCCTGGAACAAACCCGGAACCAGGACGCAGGTCTCCCAGCCTGTAGCCTAGACTCTCCTTGCCAGGACACCCTATGGTTCTCAGATGTATTCCACTACTCTGTGGGACCTTCAATGGTTTACAGAGGATAGAGGGTTCCACGGGCCTGATGCATCAAACTAAAGAGGCCGTCACATCTTGCCCTGCAGTCTCTCCCCCACTTGCTCATTCCCTCCAAATTTCTGAGGCCGTCTCCAAATCATGTTCGGAGAGGATACCGACCAGGCCAGAAATCATATTTTGATTCCTGGGGCAGGACACCCCAGAAACAGGAGTGCCAGAGCTATGTACAGAGCCCTGTGAGAAGGGAGTTTGTTCTGCTTTTGTTTGGCGCCCTCCCGGGGTCTCTCCATGCTTCCCTGTGCCCAGAACACTGGTGCCAGGTACCCCAGAGATGAGGGTCATCCATGCAGGACTGGTGATTGGAAACAGTGATGAGGGGCGTGGCTGGGCCTCGGTTCTCGATGAGCTCGTACAGCACCTCCTTGTTGTGGACGGTGAGGTGGTTCATGTACTCTGGGGGGAGAGACGGACTGTGGGGAGGGGTCTTGGCCTCGCTGTCCCTGGGGCCCAGGGCTCCCCCCAGCCAAAGTAGCCCCGGCCCGCACCCACAACCCCGAACCCCAACTCTGGCTGGGCGTGGACAGCCGTGGCCGACCCTGCCTCGGCTTCAGGCCCACTCACTGGTCCAGAAGCAGCTGTAGGTGCCCACCAGGCCCATGACGACGCTGCTGGCCAGGGTCCAGGTGAACGGCGGCACCGCGGGGAACGGCCATTTCACACGTAGTGGCATCTCCCCCACCCAGACCGAGCTCCCCCGCTCCGCCCCAGGCGGCCTGGCGCTTCCCCTGCCACGGGGCAGCCTGGGGCGGGGGGCGCTCTAGATCTGTGTCCTCGGCCGCGGGGGAACTGGGTCCCTGACGGGCCCGCGCCACACACGGGCGCCGCGGCTCCGCGCGACCGGGGACTCGACCAAGGTCACCTCGCAGGTCAGGCCAGAGCCGGCCCGGCCCGACCTCTCGCCACAGACCAGCCGCCACCGGGGTCAGGAGCCAGGGGGCCCAGGGAGAAGCGAGAGGGGCCGGCGGCGGCACCCAGGCGCCCCGCGCCCCGGCCGGAAAGCGAGCCAGCGACGGGGCCCAGCTCCCGGCTGCCTGTCGCAAAACGCTCTCAGGCCGCTTGACGGCAGCGTGGGCGGGCCCGCGGGCTGCGTCGCCCCGCCCCGCCCCGCCCCGCCCCGCTCCAGCGCGAGGTGGAGTCCCGGCCGCTGGAGTGCGCGCTCCCTTTTTGTCCCCTTAATTTGGCCACAGAAAGGTGCGAGAGGCGATTTGGGCTACGCAGCACAATTAGCCAACGCCGCTAAAGGTCGGAGCTGGCGGGGACCTTACTTTCGCTTTTTTCCCCTTTATTTTTATGGAGGCAAAATTTATATAACGGAATTCGCCGTTTTGTGGTGTTTTGATACCGATTTCTGCTATATACCGTATTTTATATATACAACATATATACGATGTTATACATGTTACATTATATAATTTTAAAGGATTAAAATAGTACAGATTTGTACCATATGTGTAGATGTAATATGTAATGTATATGCAGCAACATATGGCATATAATAAAAGAAATACTCTGCATAATATATGTAATATAGTATTTTATGTCAGTACATTCCCACTGCCGTCAACCACTATCTCTAACTAGTTACAAAACATGTTTATCACCCTGGAAGAAAGCCCTATATCTGTTAAACAGTCTTTTTGTTTTGTTTTTATTCCTTTTTTTAAAATTTTTTAACGTTTATTTATTTTTGAGAGAAAGAGAGAGAGCACGTGCAGGGGAGAGGAAGAGAGAGAGGGAGACACAGAATCGGAAGCAGGCTCCAGGCTCTGAGCTGTCAGCACAGAGCCTGACGTGGGGCTCGAACTCACCAGCGGTGAGATCATGACCTGAGCCAAAGTTGCATGCTTAACCAACTGAGCCACCCAGGTGCCCCTATTCCTTTTTTTTTTTTTTTTAATGTTAATTTACTTTTGAGAGACAGAGTGCAAGCGGGACAGGGGCAGAGAAAGAGAGGGACACACAGAGTCCGAAGCAGGCTCCAGACTCTGAGCTGTCAGCACAGAGCCCAGTGAGGGGCTTGAATTCGCAAACTGTGAGATCATGACCTGAGCCAATGTCGGATGCTTAACCAACTGAACCACCCAGGCGCCCCTTTTTAATTTAAGTATGTTCTACACCCACCATGAGGCTTGAACTCACCACCCTGAGATCAAGAGTCACATGGTGCACTTATGAGTCAACCAGATGCCCGTGTTTTTTAAATTTTGAAGCACAGTTTTATTGATTTTTAAAAATGCTTCTGGGGAGCCTGTGTGGCTCAATTGTTTAAGCGTGGGACTCTTGGTATCAGCTCAAGTCATGATCTCACAGCGAGGAGCCTGTTTGGGATTCTCTCCCTCTCTCTCTGCCCCTCCCCCACTCACAAGTGCTCTCGGACTCTCTCTCTCTCTCTCTCTCTCTCTCAAAATAAATAAACTTTAAAAACTAAGTTGATTAATGAATAAAACAGTGTTTCTAGTGTTCTCATCACCACTGCAATCCTAATGTGCTCATGCGCATGGGTCCGGCCAACAACGGGACCACACTGCAATCATCAGTGAGGACCCGCCGCCAGGCCACAGACTCCAATGAATCCCCTGGTCGTCCCAACAGCGACAGTGCAGGACCAAACGGGACACCGAGCTGCCAGCTTTGTTCTCCCCTTCTGTTGGGGACAGTTCCTCAGTCCAGCCTTGACTGCAGTGGTGCCCAGTTCCCGCGCTGACTGTCGCTCACTTGGGGTCTCCAGAGCACTTAGGAGTGTGCACCCACCCTGACAACCAGCCTGAGGACGTGGAGAGAAAGCTCTTGTGCTCGGGTGCCCAGGCTACGTTGGGCACGAGCTCCAGCTCTCGCTTGTTCTCTGCCAGAGGATGCCTGGAGGCAGCCCATGTCAGGGGCTGAGCGCTGGGCCCGGGAGAGCACAGCTCCGGGTTTGCATTCTCCAAGCAGCTCCTCCTCGCCGCGCGGCCTTGGCACAGGAAACCACTCGTTATGGGAATGCTGAGGCTCCATCACCCTCTGTGACTCACAGGTCTGTCATCCGCCCACAGCTCCCGGCCTCTGCCAGCGCCTGCTTCCAGGCGGGTCAGGGAAGGCGGGGTCGGGGGGCCGGCCCAGCCCGGGGAAGAGCCCAAGCTCCAGGAAGGGTGGGGCGACGGCCTGACCCGGACGGACGGGTGGGTCGGGAAGGCCGCCTCTTCCTCTTTTCTCCTTTCTCCCTCGGGTTCCTGCCCAGAGAGCTGCTGCGATTCCCTGAGGGTGTGGTGATCTGCTGGCCTGCTTACAGCCAAGGCACGCGTGGACCTGAGCTAGTCTGAGTAGGTATGGGCGCCCTCTAAGCAGAGGGAGGGAGGAAGTTGCCCCCAGACTGGGGAGAGGGGTGAAAGGGGAAGGGTGCCCCAGGGCTGTGGCCAAGGCTTGGTGTTGGGAGCCTGGGTTGGGCTTTGGGCCGAGTCCAGGAACAGTCACTCTCCGGTTCTTCTTGCCTTCAGCCCTTGTGGGGACCCTTGGCCCCAGAGCCTCCAGGCCTTCCCTAAACCACCCAGGGCTGCTCAAATGTCCACATACATCCCAGAATAGTAACCAGGGCAGCCCCCATCTTCCCCCCCCCCCCCGCCCCACCAGCATGAGTGACAGAGCAGGTGGCCAGGGAGAGACAGGCATTCGGCCCAGCCAGGAATATGAAGGAGATGCACAGAGACTGCATGACAAAGAGGGGAGAACAGAGAAGAGACAGGGAGAAATACAGACAGGCAGAGCCTTGGTTGAGGCAGAAAGTGAGCCCGAGGGGGAAGGTGACAAAGCCTTAGCTAGGATGCAGTGGGAAGTTACTCAAATAAGAGGGCAGAAAGTTATGAGCAGAAGGGAGGAGGGGAAGGGACAAAAGCAGAGAAGGAATATGGTTTGTTTTCCAGAACCAACAGTTCCAGCCAAGGAGACACCCAGCTAGCTAGGTGTTTCGCCCCATAGCCCCTTGCTGGCTGTGTCTCGCCTCGAAGCTCCTCACGTGAGCCACTTGGGGCTGGATCGGAGCTGACCACAGAAGCCCCCCCCCCCAAGTTGTCTTAAAATAACTACCTTTAGTTCATTATAATAATTTTAAGGGCGCCTGGGTGGCGCAGTCAGTTGGGTGTCTGACTTCGGCCAGGTCGTGATCTCACCATTCGTGAGTTCAAGCCCCACATCTGTGTGCAGACAGCGCAGAGCCTGGAGCCTGCTTCAGATTCTGTGTCTCCTCTCTCTGCCCCTCCCCCGCTCATGCTCTGTCTCTCTCAAAAATAAACATTAAAAAAATTAGTTTTATAATATAAAATTTATAGTTGTATAATATAAAATCTTCCATAGGCAGAGTTTTCCACCATTTTTCCAACAGATGTGTGCACTAGCATGTCGACATGCTAGGCACACACAATTGAACCAAAAGTCCCTCTGCCAGCTCCCTGCCCCCACCCTCTAATACACTGGATAAAAGCTTCCTGAATTAACCCCACGGGGAGACAGTGCTTTTGGAGCTAGCTCCCTGTCGCCTTACTTGTAACAAGAAGCAAACAGTTCTTTGCTTTCAACACTTCCTCAGGTTGTGTTCCATTCGGCGCACCCCAAGTGGCGAACCCCTTGAGTTTAGTTACAAAGGTGACAGAGAGAAGGAGGCAGACAGAAGTAGAGGGACTTAATGTTGCTTACTGAGAATGTCACAGAGAGCAGGAACAGAGCAAGGGGCTGAGCCCAAGTGACAGGACAAAGTTTGGGTGCATCTGAAACAAAGATTAACCAAGAGACGCTGCGAAAGAGGGGCCTTTCAGCTGGCAGGATGAACAAGAAGGGGTATCCAGTGTGGCGGGGGTGTGGGAAAGGGGCCCCATCACACACTGCAGTGAGTGATTTGGCATAGCTGAGATCATTTTAAATGTACACGCCCTTGAACCCAACAATTCTGCTGATATCATCTCACAAGTGGAAAGAGATCTGTGTGAAGGCGATCCTCCTACTGCTAATGATGGTGAAAAGCTGGAGTTAACTGTGAGGTTGAACTCTTGTGTACTGCCGGTGGGAATGCAAAAAAAGGGTTTAGCTACTATGGAAAATAGTATAGCAGCTCCTCAAAAAAACTAAACCTAGCATGACTGTATGATCCAGCAGTTCCATTTCTGGATATATATGCGAAAGGATTGAAAGCAGGATCAAACTCTTGATCTGAGCCCAAATCTTGACGTTAGGGTCGCGAGTTCAAGCCCCTCCTTGGGCTCCACACTAGGCGTGAAAGTCAAGCCATATGTGCCAATGTTGGAAAGTGTCCGCAGGGAGAAAGGCGGGAGATCTGCAATGCTGGCAGCTCCGGGAGGCTGGTGCTGGGCAGCAGGACGGGCGTCACTTCCTCTGTCCCCCACTGCCATGTCCTTCCAGAAGCAGAACCGAGCCTAGCTGGGAGTGTACCCTGGGACAGCCTGGGCTCCCTCGAGGGCCCTGGCGTCGCACACCCAGCCATGCATTACCCGGCGGTGCTCCTGCTTCTCCTGCCCGGTGGGGTCGAGGCCTTTCGCATCTGTGCCTTCAATGCCCAGCGGCTGACGCTCACGAAGGCGGCCAGGGAACATGTGATGGACACGTTGGTCCGGGTACGTTCATCCCTGAAGGAAAGCTGTGCCCACAGCCCGAAGCCCCTGCCCTGCCTGACCAGGGGCATTTCCGAGAGAAGAGGGGACAACAAGAGACATGGGTCTGGAGATGTGGAGCACGCTCCTTCCCTGTCATCGGCCTCAGTCTCCTCCTCTGTGATACGGGTGCGGTGTGGATGGGGTGGCACTCGGTGTCCTCCCAGGTCCTCTCTGGTCCCAGTGCTCTCTGTGGGCTTCAGCCAGAGAGCCACAGCACCCTTGGCCACAAAAGTGCCAGTTCCCCAGGGACCACACCTTCCCCTTGGGGTCGCCGGCGCTGAGTGGGGCTGGCCCTCCTGGTGTCCTGCAGATCCTGGTTCGCTGTGATATCATGGTGCTTCAGGAAGTAGTGGACTCTTCTGGCAGTGCTATGTCCCTCCTGCTTCGAGAACTCAATCGGTGAGGAGGGCTCTGTGGGTCTGATCCGCCCCGACCAGAGCCGCAGGGTCCCTGAGCCTGGCTTTCCCTATCGCGGCAGATTTGATGAGTCCGGGTCCTACACCTTGCTGAGCAGCCCCTCGCTGGGGCGCAGCACGTACATGGAGAAGTACGTGTACGTCTACCGGTAAGCGCGGAGGGCAGCGGGGGCAACTGGTGCTCCCCCCCGGGGGTGGCCCTCACCTTCTCATTGCACTTTTTCTCCTCACTGATTGTACCTGGGGATCTTACTCTCCTCTGCCCTACTCAGCTCTGGTGCCCATATGTCCCTACAGCAAGAGGCCTGCCTTCTCCGTGCACAGAGGTGGGGCCCTCCGCAGGGCCGAGAGGCGCCAGGAACTCGGGCGCCGGCACGCACCGCCCGAGGTGGGCGCAGCTGGGTGTGAACCTGGGAATGCGGTTCAGGGCAAGGCTGGCGTCCTCTTTGGGAATTGGCTGACACTTCTGGGAAGAGACCCAACAACAGGGGCTCCCTGTGGGCCTTGGACAGGCCCGGTTTCTGGAGACAGCCCGAAGTCCTTAGGACAGCCTGGCGGCGGCAGAGCCCTCTAGGGTCAGGATGGAGAGGGCAAGGGGAGTGGTCAGGTCAGGAGGCCTATTTGTATAGATGAAATCATACGATGTGTAGAATTCACTTCAAAGTAATGGCGGAGGGGGGACAGAAGCACAGCCACATGGGAACGCTCGTAACGGCCCCAAAGTAAAAATGACAGTGCAAGTGTCCATCGGCTGCGCACTGGATAAATGAAAGGCAGTATCCGTGTACAGAGACAGAAAGTAGATCAGTGGCTGCCCGGGGGGGCTGAGGAGGAGGGGACTGGGGAGCGGCTGCCACGGGTGCAAGGTTTCTCTTTGGGGCCATAAAAAGGTTCTAAAATTGATTGTGGTGATGGTTGCACAACCTGTGAATGTACTAAACACCACTGAATTGTGCGTTTTAAACAGGTAACTTCCAGGTATGTGAATTCTAGCTCAATAAAAAACAGGTTCTAGGAAAAAGGCGAGGAAGGTTGTGGCCACTTGCAAACCAGAATCCATGATGTGAGGCCACTGCTTCCCATCCCTTGCTCCCCCAGGTCGCACAAGACACAGGTCCTGGATTCCTACGTGTACAATGACGAGGATGATCTCTTCGCCCGGGAGCCCTTTGTGGCCCGGTTCACCTTCCCCAGCAAGGGTAGGAAGGGGAGAGGGGTGACCCTGCTATCTGGGAGCTGGAAGGAGGACCTGGCTGGCTCTACTAAGCGCTCGGTTACTGAGAAGTGTCGGGGTGGGCAGTGGCCAGGAGAGGATGTGAGTCCTCCGTCCCCGGGGTCTTGCAGTCCTCCCCAGCCTGGTGCTGGTCCCGCTGCACACCAGTCCGAAGACCGTGGAGAAAGAGCTGAACGCCCTGTACGATGTGTTTCTGGACGTCTCCAAGCACTGGCAGAGCAAGGTAGGGCGGGGGCAGCTTGCGCGGGAGGGCCGGGGACATGATGGCTGGGTGGCCCGGCCTGACCGCCACCCCCTCTCCAGGACATGATCTTGCTTGGGGACTTCAACGCTGACTGCGGCTCGCTGACCAAAAAGCGCATAGGTGAGCTGGTGCTGCGGACTCAGGAAGGCTTCCATTGGGTGATCCCCGACGGGGAGGACACCACGGTGCGGGCCAGCACCCACTGCGCGTATGACCGCATCGTGCTGCACGGCGAGCGCTGCCAGAGCCTGCTGCGCTCCGCTGCCGCCTTTGACTTCCCCGGGAGCTTCGGACTCACCGAGGAGGAGGTAAAGGGGGAGACAGGAACGGCTTCCCAGGGAAGCGCCTCAGCCCTGGCACTGACGCTCTGTCTCGCTGCCCGCCCCCCAGGCCCTCAACGTCAGCGACCACTACCCTGTGGAAGTGGAGCTGAGCCGGGCGGCACGCAGGGTCCAGCCTCTCGGCCTGGCCACCGCTCTGTTGCTGCTGCTGCTGCTGCTGCTGCTGCTTCCCTAACTGGGCCTGCTGCCTACAGACGTGAGAACGGTGCTGCCTTCAGGACTCAAATCCTGGTCTCCGCCATCTGCTCTCGGACGGCTTTGGGGTCCAGAGACTCCTGAGGGCGTCACCTGCAGCCCTCCTCCATCTGACTAGAGCTCTGCCCCACTGGACTGTGGCTCTCCTCCATCTGTCTCTTCTTAGGTTTGGCTTGCGTTCTTTGATTGGGCTCCTGGCTGGCATTAGAATGTAGAAGAGGAAGGCAGGGAGGGGCCCTGAGGCTAGACCCATGCCACTGTGTCCCCAGCTACTGTCAGGAGTGGGGATAGAGCAGGCTCCGGGGCAGGGGGAGGAGGAGAGAGGGCTCTGGTGATTCTGGCTAAACTGCAGGTCTCAGAAAAGGGAATCACAACAGACCCAAAGATTTTTATTCTATGACAAAAAGGGAACTTACACATTGAGCACAAAAAGCTAAATTGTAGGGATATCGCATACGTGTAGCTGATACGTCAAAGGGCCATTTCCATTGCACACGGGATTCATCTACATCAGTATTAGGACTACAGCAAATACAAGGATTGAGAAGCAGTTTACACATACACATAGTAACTAGAGAACAGAAAATGTTTCAAACAGCCCCGTGCTTGCTGTGCCTGCTGCAGGAGCCCATATTTGCAACCTTCTTGCAGCCCAGGGCGCAGGGTCAGTCCAGTGGCTGGCAGGGCTCAGGTTTACAGAAAAGATATGTAGCATTTACCGTGTAACTGTGGTAGCAACTGTGTGGCTACATGGTTGTTCAGCCAAAGGGGATACATGATAGGATACATAGCAAAATGTCAACAATGATCCTATTTGGGGTGTTGGTATCACAGAACCCTTCCTTCTCCAGCTCTTTTCCAGAGAGCAGTGCTCAGTAAAGCCCATTAGCAAGACATCAGAGCCACTTAAGCACAAATGTTTATGGTTTAGAACCACCTCAAGGTCAAAAATAAAGGTCATTTTAAACTTCATAAATGGCTGGAAGTAATGATTACGAAAGGACTCTCAGGAGCCACAGGGATTAAGTGCAGCACAGTCCAGCTCCAGGAAGCAGTACACAGCAGCTCTGGGGCCACCGTGCACGGCTCTGGAACCAGATCCCCTTCTGCATGCGCAGCCCCAGGCCATCCAGCCTGCTAAGAACTCCCCAGGCCTGTTTCTGCTGCTCCACGGATACCCAGCCTGTTCCTGCTCTTGTAATCCTGGCCCTCAGAAGTGCCGGCCAGCACACCAGGAGCTCCAGGCCAGGGGAGCTGCATACTTGCCAACTGTCTCATTGCCAAGCCTATGGGCTGTTTCAGCTGGGGGAGCTCGAGGTCAGGGGACACTGGCCAGGGTGGTGAGGAGGGACCCAGAAATGAGGCCACAGGAGCGGTGGATGGTGTGGGTCAAAGCTGGACAACTCCCAACACAGGAAAACTATTCAAGGGCTAACTGGAGGACCGGGTCTCCTCGAGTGCTGGTTAAAACATGGCTGGAACCATGCCTGGTCTGATTCACTTCTTTCTGTTTCCAGTGATGTTGCTGGTCTGGGACCCGTGGGGAAAGATTCCACAAGCAGCCAGAGGTCAACCTTAGGCCACCAGCCCTATTTCATCACTGGGCAGGGCACTTTACTAAGGCAGCATCCACTGGACTATACTGGACTAAACTAATCACAGCATGAACTTGGCAGGGAAAACCTGAATTGATAGGCTTCTGATCTAGGCAGGTCCAAGTCCAAGTCCAAGTCCCAACCGGACAATTGAGAGGATGCTGGTCCCAGGCCATGTCGCTAGGTCTGTCTCCTTGCTGGCCTTGGCCAGCTCGTCAACCGTCTTCCGAAAAGACAAGGTAGTGACTCTCGAGTCCCCCTCCCAGCCCACCACCATTGAATCCAGAGGCAAAGACAAACAGACAGGAAGCAGGATTTATTGGTGGGCATGAATGGGGAAGGGCAGTGCTGAGGTTCTCATGAGTGCAGAGCCCGCCATTTGTCCAAGGGGCCACGATTAGGGATGTATTTGACCCCACAGCCATCTGGGATGAGCCGCTTTTCAGCCACCATGTCTTCAAATTCGTCCGCGTTAAACTTAGTAAAGCCCCACTTCTTGGAAATGTGGATCTATGGAAAGATGAAAATAACGAAATCAGGAAACCTGGACACTGACCGGGGCAAGTAAAGCAGGACCAAGGTTTCGGCACAACTTACCTTCTGGCGGCCAGGGAACTTGAACTTGGCCCTACGCAGGGCCTCAATCACATGCTCCTTGTTCTGCAACTTGGTACGGATGGACATGATGACTTGGCCAATGTGGACCCTGGCCACTGTGCCCTGGGGCTTTCCAAAGGCACCCCGCATACCTGTCTGGAGCCTAGATTGGAGAAAGCATGAGGCCAACCCTCAATGTCCACTGGAACAAAAACTGTCTCCAAGGTCCCTTAGGGCAACCCGTACAACCAACAGGCTGCATACACTACCAAGGAGGCTGCTGTTCGCAGCCATTGCACACTGGGCCCCATGGGAAAAGAGCACAGTCGGCTTAATTGGCTGCAGAAAATGGAAAACCTGAAAAGACTAGGCAGCCCCTACAAGGTGTCATTGGGCTCAGCTGAAAGCCTTCCAACTGGTGGCTCCTTCAGCTACCTGCTTGCTGGCAGATGGGTATCATCAGGATTAAAGCCTCTCCCTCAGAAGCACCTCCCTCCACCTGTCACCCAGAGTCTAAGACTTCGTCGTGATACCTTTTGTTTTGGGAACCTTTAACTTGGCTTTATTATGGGGGAGTCCCGTACGAGAGACCATCTCTGTTCCGATGGAAAAAACAAGGCAAACAAGAGCCTCAAGTTATGGGAAAACCCCTCAAAAGACAGACACCCAGGACCCAGCTCACCTGTCAGCTCCAGCACAGGACAACATCTTGTTGATACGGATGACATGGAAAGGGTGGAGCCGCACCCGGATGTGAAAACCATCTTTGCCACAGCTTTTCACCATGTACTTGTTGGCACAAATTCGGGCAGCCTCCAGGGCTAGGTTGGGGGCAGGTGGGAGGCAGCAGTGAGACAAGATAGGACAGAGCCACTTACTGTAACCGTCCCTGGCCCTCAGTGTACATCTGTATCGACTGGGTGAACTTCATAAAAAGGCTTGCCATCAGATACTCTTGATTAAATGGTGAATCTGGTGCAGTTTGTTCTGGGTCTGGTGGGGGAGGGGAGCAGTTAGAAAGGATGGGATTAACAAGGAATCCGGCCTCACCTTCAGAGGAGAGCTGCTCGTATTCATCTGACACCATGTGGCCACACAGTGGGAACTCATCCACTTTTGCCTTCTTACGCCCCAAGTCAAAAATGCGAATCTTGGCATCTGAAAAATATGGAGGTAAGTATGTGGGGGAGGGGCACCGGAGGTAACCGAGTCAGTGCAGCCAAACCAGTTTAGGAACTCTCCCACTACTTACCAGGGACACCTCTGCAGAAACGAGACTTTGGATACGGCTTGTTCTTACAATACCGGTAACTGTGGGGAGGGGAGAAATCCAAGTTTATAGTTCACAAGTGAACCCAATAAGCACTCTGAGAACTCCCTTCAATTAAGACCAAAGGATGGCAGGGAATGGGGACTGGGGGGCAACATCTCAATCTCTAGCTGTCTCCACTCCTGGAATTTGGCTCTAAGCAAAACACGGTCAAAACAAAGTGACCAAAAATTAGATAACACTCATACAGAAAACATAGAAGCAAAAAATCTCCCTCAACCCCGTATTATTATGGTTCCATGCTTCCTATAAGGTCAACAGGTGGAAAGGCACTTTTCCAGTTAAATAAGAGAAACATCTCAAAGACACTGCAAATTTCTTGCTAATTAGTAACATGATTCATGCCACTGATTTTTGGGCACGTGGCAATAAATCCGCCTTCGAAACCACATGTGAAAAGATTCTGACGCCCCCTGCAGGGCACACGAGGTGGCTGAGCCCTCTGGTCAGGGCGGCCCTTGGCGACCGAGGCCGAACGGGCATGTCGCCCGGAAATAAGATGGGGATGGCACACAAAGGCCCTGAGAGGGTATCGAGTCTGAAAAGGTGGCTAATTTCCAGGACGGAGAGTAGATGTAAGGCGGCCGTCGATTTCAGCCCGTAAGTGGCGGAACACACGCAGG
>NC_064817.1:121270784-121312514 GCF_023721935.1 Panthera uncia | reverse complement strand
CATCCCGACTCTCAGCTTCGACTGAGGCCGAGCAGACGTCCCAGTTCCAGGTTTCCGGGCCACACTCCTCCAACCACGGCCATACCTTTCACACGAGGAACAGAGAGAGGCTGGGAATTCAGTGGACTTTGGGATTCTGTAACCCGCACCGATAAACTTGTGTTTCATTTTCACCACGAGGAACCCTTGCAGGTACGGAAGGAAGGGAATTTTTAGGGCTGTCGGGGGAGTTCTGTGCGTGTCGTGCTGTGACTGGAGCTGAGAGGTGAGGAACTAAAGTTGCCATTGTTTTCTCTGCGCGCTCCGGGATCACCACACCACGGTCTTCAGAGCCGTCCTGTCCTTACCGCCGTGACAGTACAGCAGCCACGCCGGCTCCTCAGGGCTTCCCGCAGGTGGCCCTTCATCCCGGTTCACTGCAGGTGACAGCCTGATGAAGGAAGAGGTCCCCGCAGAGCACGGGTGCTACGTACGCGCCCAGTTCCCATTGGCAGGGAGCCCGAGCCCTGCCCTGGGGCCCAAGGGCGCGACCACACCCATCCCCACATCCCCACTTGGCGGGCCCCTCTTCTGAGAGCACTCCCAGGTCCGACTCTGTAGCAGTCGGGCAGGAGAAGGAGACGAGAAATAGACACGGTTTCTCAGCAGACGAAATCGAATACGAGCATTTGGTGGCTCAGGGCCCGGAGGGCCGAAGAAACAGATCGTATGGCAGAAAGCTGCCGTCCCTAAGGCGAGGGGAAGCGGGGAAGAGGTCGGGCTGAGCAGACACCTAGACGCCAGGATGAGGGGCCTGGAAGAGGCAGAGCCTGGATCTCTGAGGAGGGGCTGCCACAATTTCTCAGGGAAGGCGGAAGCAACCTTATCCACCACGAGGGGATATGGGGCAGGAGATGATTTCTGAGGACCATCTTCCAGGTCAGTAATTCTTTCTTCAGTGGCATCTGTTTGTGGTTTCATCCGTCTGTTGACGGATTTTATTCCAAAGGCTATGTTTTGTGACTCCTACGCTTTTTCATGTCTATTTTAGAGAGACCGAGAAAGAGCATGAGCAGGGGAGGGGCAGAGAGAGAGGGAGACACAGAATCTATGCTCCAGGCTCTGAGCCATCAGCACAAAGCCCGACGTGGGGCTCAAACTCACGAACCGAGAGATCATGACCTGAGCCAAAGTCAGACACTTAACAGACTTAGCCACCCAGGCGCCCGACTTCGACAGTTCTTTTTCAAAATTGCCTGGGTGCTTTTTTTTTTTCTTTTAAGGAACCTCTGTGTGCCCAACGCGGGGCTGGAACTCGCAACCCCGAGACACAGAGTTGCGTGCTCTAGTGATTGAGCCGCCCAGGTGCCCCGTGCCTGGGCTTTTAAAATTATTCTTATCTGTTCGATTCCCTCTTCTGTGTTTTTATTTTGTTGTGTCTCACAGGCCATTGAAGACTTGGGGAGGTGGAGTAGCTTTCTCTCACAATAACGCAAACAACGCGTAGATATCCACGAGCGCCACTCTCTGATCTCCTGAGAAATCAAAGGTAATGCCAGTCTGGGTTTTGAAGTCCCGTCCCCCCCCCCCCCCCCGCCCTGCCCCGGTTAAGCACAAGAGGGGAAGGCGGCTCTCTTTCTCACCCTGCCCCCTTTGCTGTGTGCTGGCCCGAGGAGGCTTCCGTGGGGGATGGCCACCTGGGCTCACCTCTCAAGCCTCCAGGACATGCTGAGTGTGCCACACGTTCCCCGGGGACCTCCAAGTGAGGGAGCGAACCGCGCCGTAGAGCACAGCCCCACAGAAGGGGATCTGGCTTGAGCCCGACGTCCTTGATCCACACCCCGCCTGGGCCACTTGCCAGCTAGTGGTGCGGAAGAAGCCGTGAATGGGGATCACGCCGCGAACAGGCTGCTAGGGCTGCGGGATGGGAGGAGCCGAGGCACACCGCAAGCACGCAAGGCCATGACCGCAAATGATGTCCTCTGGCCTCTGAGAGTTGCACCCTGGGAAGGTCCACAGGGCCAGTCCTGTCTTCGACAGGCCTGCCGGTTCTCCACCAAGGTGGGCCGTGTCTTCAAGTCGAGGTTGCTGACACGTGTCCCGCTGGGCCTCTGGGGGTCCTGGGCCGGAAGCCTGGGGTGAGCTACCCTTCCAGGGAGGGTGGATGTGCTCGGCCGGCCCGGAGCCCAGCAGTACCACGACGGTGCAGGGGGAGCGGGGAGCGGTTCCTCTCTCAGCCTGCAGCTAGGGGTGGGGGGAAGGCAGCCCCTCCCTGTTCGCAGCTGCTAGGACTGGAGTCAGGGGGGCGTTGGTCCCCGCTCCCTCAGACCCACTTCTCCTGATAGCACCATCCTGCCTTTGTGCCGCGGGGGTCACCCTTCACCAACACGGGTTTTAGGTGGGGTCTCGGTTCTGCCCTCTGACCTTCTGAAAGCCATTTGCTCCTGGCACCTGGGAACCCCACCCCGGGAGCTCCTCCCCACCCCGGGAGCTCCTCCCTACCCCGGGAGCTCCTCCCCACGGCCCTAGCGCATCCCTGCTCACCCACCCCTGACTTTGCATTTGCTCTGCGTCCTCTTCCCCGGGATTTCTCTTGCTTACCCGCGCGCAACCTATGCGTGTTTCTCATTCCGTATTCGCTGGACTGGCATCCCTGGAGGGCAGAGGCTGGCTGTCAGAGTGGCACCGCCCCCAGCCCCCAGCCTAGGCAGCACTGCATCATGTGACCGGCGCCCAGGGCCACAGCCATTGGCCCAGCGGGTCAACCTACCAGCCCGGGTCACCGAGGACTTGGCAACAGGCTCACCAATGCCACCCCGAGTCTCCTTACTGTCATCACACGTGGGAGGAGGCCTTCGTGCCCACGATACGCAACCCAGAAATCGCCAATTGACAGTTTAATACCCTTGGTGGTATAAAAATGTGTAACTTTGGGGCGCCTGGCTGGCTCAGTCTGTAGAGCATGTGACTCCTGACCTCAGGGTGTGAAGTTGGAGCCCCAGGGTGGGGTGTAGGGATGACTTAAAAACAAAAACTTTAGGGGCGCCTGGGTGGCTCATTCGGGTAAGCCTCCGACTTGGGTTCAGGTCATGATCTCACGGTTTGTGAGTTCTAGCCCCACATGGGGCTCTGTGCTGTCAGCATAGAGTCCGGTTTGGATCCTCTTGACTCCCTCTCTCTGCCCCTCCCCCACTCACGTTCTCCCTCTCTCTCAAAAATAAACAAACATGGAAAATAATTAAAAATTGGGGTGCCTGGGTGGCTCAGTCGGTGGAGCGTCCGACTTCGGCTCAGGTCACCATCTCACTCACGATTCGTGGGTTCGACCCGTGTGGGGCTCCGGGCTGACAGCTCCGAGCCTGGAGCCTGCTTCAGATTGTGTGTCTCCCTCTCTCTCTCCGCCCCTCCCCTGCTTGTTCTCTGTCTCTGTCTCTCAGAAATAAATCGCGTTAAAATTTTTCAAAGAAAATAAGTAATTGAAAATAAAAGTAAAATAAAAACTTAAAAAAAAAAAATGTATACCTTCTTGACTGCCCAAACCGGCAAGCCTTGTCCTTGAAGACAAAAGACATACTGGGGGCAAAATATTTGCAACATAGGTGACAAAGAACTAACAGCCCTAGTGTACCACCAGTGGGGTCTTTCTGTCGGGAAGGCCATCTCTTAGTATCTATTGACATTTCAAACGCCCATAGGTTTTGACCTGTCAATTTCACTTAGAGGTAATTATCCTAGAGGGAGGCTGACACACGTTCACAGTTGGTACTTGCGGTGCTAATGCCAATGGCAGAGAGAAGAGGAAAGGTAAACGTACCATCCAGTTGGGGATTCATTATGTAAATTATAGTAGCTGCATATAGTACATACATACAGTACATGCATCAGATACCACGCAGCCAGAAGAGAGATGAGCTAGACATTTGTTTAGTGACATGGAAGGTTTTCAAAGACCTATTGCTAAGTAAGTAAGAGAAAATCACAATTGAATATATAGGATGTATGCTTTTTATTTTTATTCATTTTTGTTTTTCCCTGCCCGCCCCCACCCCCGCCCCCACCCCCACCCCCGCCCCCGCCCCCGCCCCAGGGTATATGCTTTGTAAAACTCTGTAAATGACTATGTTGGTGATTGCATTAGAAGACTATATGTAGAAGAGAGAGACAAAATTGTTAACAATCTTGCTTAATATAATGTTGCTTTGTAAAAATGTTCAATGATGCGCTCTAAAACTGTGCAGGGTGCTAATGGAAAATGATAACAGCCAGGGTGGACCGCAAGTGGGCACTTTCTCCTAAAGCTAAACATCCAGGGGCGCCTGGCTGGCTCGGTGGGAAGAGCGTGCAACCCTTGATCTTGGGGTGGTGGGTTGGAGCCCCACGTTCGGTATTTAGGGTAAATAAATACCCTAAAATTAAATGAAATATTTAAAGCTAAACATCCATGTCCATAGGACCCAGCAATTGCACTCTTGGGCATTTAGGCCAAAGAAACAGAAGCTTAGGATCACGCGAAAACATGTACGTGAATGTCCATAGCGGGGGTATCTGCAGCAGCCTAGGACTGGGGACGAGCAGCGTGTCCTTCAGCGGGTGAATGTTTGAAGCAACCGGTCGATCCACACCAAGGACCGTAGCTAGCAATACGAAGGAAGAACTGACTATGGATACACGCAACCATCTGGATGGATCTCAAGGGCATTATGAGAGTGAAGGGAAAAAAGCCCACCCCGCGTCACTGAGACCTACTGCATACCGCATGGTTCCATTTACCGAAGTGCTCAAATGACCAACTTGTACACGAGCGAGCACACAACACTGGTGGTCGCGGGGTGGGAGGGAGCAGAGGGGAGGAGGCTGTGGTTACGAAAGGTTAACAGGAGGGGTCCTTGGGAGGGAACCAACTGGACGCGGATGCCCGTGGGAGTCGCCCGAATCTACACGCGTGGCGAAAGTGCAGAGCTACGCGCGGCCGCACACGCGGGTGCGGCACACACGGAGCAGCTCTCGGACGGCAGCAATGCCAAAGCCGGGTGTGCGATTGCACTAGATGTGCACCCTGCCGGTCCCAGGGAACTGCGGGAGGCGCCCTGGCGCTTCTCCGGAACTCCCCGTGAGGTCCGTTACTTCAAGATCCAAGTTCCAGCCGAAAGCACACAAGCAGGGCTTGGCGTGGACGGACACGACGACTTGCGCGACTCTGCACGCAGACGTCCCGCTCGTCCCGCCGGGACGTCTAGGCGTCGCGCGGCCCACCGGGCCCGACCGCTAGAAAGGAGCGCGCGGGAGCCGAGCCCAGAGGGGCGCGCAGGAGACCGGCTTGTTTTGATTGGGCAGGGGACACGTCCGTCAGGCCGCGGGGCCGGGGCTTCCGCGGGCGGCCTGGGAGCGGCCCCGTCCTGAGCCGAGCTGGGGCATTGGCGGAGCTAGCCGGAAGGGGTGGGCAGGAAGGCGGTGCCCCGCGACCTGTGGGGCGGGGCTTCCTGTGGCGCGCTGAGGGACAGGAGGAGACCGGTGCCGGGGCGGTGAGGGTGGGCGCGGCGTGCGCGGACGACGCCCCGGCCTTCTGGACACCGCCCTCCGTCCCTGGGCTCCGCTCCCCGCCTCTCCGGGTCCTGGCCCCTGCCAGAGTCTCCGTTCCCCGAGGCCTGGGGACCTGTGCGTTCCGCCGGGGCGAGGCCGACCTGACGGTGTCTGGCCCTCTAGACGGCCAGGGCCAGTGTATCGGGGCCCCCGGGGGCCTAGTGAGGGGAGAAGGGGGCGGCGGCCCCACCGGGATGACCAAGGGCATGGTCACCGCGTCTGCAGCCCCTCCCCGCCCTGGCCTCGGAGAGCGGCCTTGCTGTGCGGTCCGGGGCGCATCCAGCCTCCCGGGGACCGGATCGCGGCACCCCCGCCCCACTCTCCCCCCCCCCCTCCGCCCCTTCCTTGCCCGGCGCGCTGTGTGTTCCAGCGGCCCTGCGTGCGTCTGGGACAGTTCTCTGTAAAGCATGGATCCCACCTCCACACACACACAGGCCTAGTACCCGGTACCCGGGAAAAGGTGGGCAGAGCTGGTGCCCGTACCCGCGAGTGTGGTGTTGGCCAGGGGAGCTCTCCAGGCTCCTGCAGGTGAGGACGGCAGGAAGGTAACAAAGTCTTTCCCACGCCACTTGACAGGTGTGGCCCCCCTGGGAGAGAGGCCTGCCCGAGTCACCCTGCTCTCCAGGACCACCTGTGGTTGTCCCTGCCTGTCACCTGGGGAGGTCACAAGCAAGGGCGGCCCCGCAGAGGCAGAGAAAGCTCGTGGTTTCTCTACAAGTGGGTGCCATCAGGAATCATCCGTCCCCGTGGTTCCCACGCTGGACGGCCGCGTGGGAACACCTGGAGGGCTTGTTCAACCTCGCGACGCCGGACTCCACCCCGGGGTCTCTGATCTTGCAGATCTGCGGTGGGGCCTGAGAACTTGTGACTCTAACAAGCTCCGGGCTGACGCTGCTGCCACCACCACGGGTCTGGGTCTGGGACCCCCTCTGTGAGGAGCACTGCTGCGGAGACCTGAGACTCACTCCTAGGTGTGTGCGTGCCCCGTGCCCTCCCTACCTGGGCATGGCCCCTTGGCCCGGTCCCCACGGGCCTGGGAAACGCCAGGAGGCTGCTAGCCCTCGAGGATTCGGGGACTTCCCAACGAGGGGCAGTCAGCGTTTCCTGCCCCGGTTTGTCTGGAGGGCACCGTCCACAGCCCAGGCGGGGAGAAGGTGTCTGTCGGGTTTGTACAGGCGCCCGGCAAGTCCCAGACCGGAGCGGATAGGTCCGGACACGTAGGAGAGAGAGGGGCGGAGATCAGAGTGGGGCCCGGCAGCGGGGATGCAAAGAACCCTCGGATGAGGCAGAGGACAGAGCCGCACCCTGAGCTCGGGGCCGGGGGAGGACCCTGGGCCCTGAGACCGAGAACGTGGATCTGGGGGGAGCGTGCAGACGGGCAAGGGGGTCGTCTGCCCGGGACCGGCCCTGCCAGTCGTCTGGTCCGTGGGTGCCGTCGGCCCTCTAGCTGCTGGGAAGCCACTGCCTTTCTCCAGCAACATGGCCTCCCAGGGCCCCGGCGGTGCCGCCCGGAGCTGCTCGGCACCCGGCGCCACGACCGCCACCCACCCACTAGGGCCGGTCTCTTTGGTGGTCGCTGTTTGTTTGACTCCGCGGTGGCTTGTCCCCGGCTGGTGGGGGCAATGCAGTGCCCGGCACTGGCCGCCATTTGTCTCCAGAATGAGCAGCTCTGCAGGGTGGCGCACGAGCGGGTTCTGGCCGTGGGGTCGAAGGGTGTAGCCTCTGCCTTTCCTTCTCCCTGCTCGCGCCCCCTGCCTCTAGCTACCGGGTCTTGGCGCTTTTCCTGCTGGACCGCTTCAAGCTCTCTCGCTAGGTTGATGCTACGAGGCCTGAGTCACGTCTTGCTAATCTTTCCCCGCGCTGCACTGTCACTTGTCTCTTGACTGTGGTTTTGGGTTTGTTCAGGCCAGGCAGACGCGTTTAGTTTCTGTGTCATCGGGCTTTCCAGGCTCTTCCTAATGGCTTCCGGGGCTTCTCGTGGGTTCCTTTGCTCCAGACTTACTCAGAGAGGCTTTCTCCACGTAAATACCCGAGCGGCTCTGCGACGTGGCACACGAGCGTGTTGTGGCCGTGGGATCAAACGGACTAGCCTCTGCCTCTCGTCCTCCCTGCTCCCCCTGCCCCCAGCTACCGGGTCGTGGCGCTTTCCTGCTGGACCGCTTCCTTGTATTCCTCACCCATTGCTGCACACCGAGTTACCCCGACGTACCCCTGCCACCACTAATCCCTGTGTTCTGACCTCCACACTGTCTGAGGACAGGCTCCTAGAGGGCTCGGTTGGGGGGCTCTGGCTCAAGGTGGCTCACAGGCCGCAGTCCAGGCATCAGCTAGGGCCCAAGCCACCCGGTCTGCCTGTCGAGCGGGCCCTGCATCCAAGCTGGCTCCCGTGGCTGTGGCGGGGCCCCGGTGCCTCCCCCGTGGGGCCCCTCCATAGGGCAGCACAGGGCAGGGCTTCCCAGAGCCAGCGATGTGACAGACGGGAGACAGAAAGAGACGGAGAGCGAGGGGGCGGGGGGGGGGGAGAGAGGGAAGAGAGGGGCCCCGAGATTGAAGCCTCAGCCGTTTTACAACTTCATGTCTGTGTTCTTGTTCCCTCCCCTCTGCTGTGTCCTTCTAGGTCACACGGGTCCACCTGGAGCAGTGCTGGAGGGGACGACACAGGAGGAGCGTCCTGGCTCCTGAACCTGGGTGCGGGCGTCCTGGTCTCACAGGGCCCCTCAGGAACACGTCCTTTGTCTAAAGGGGGGGTGGCACGTTCCGGCCCGGGGACCAAGGCAGGCAGGGCCCGCATGTGTATGGGCAGAGGGTGGCTCTTCGTCTTTAAAGGCTCGCAGACAAAACGCACAAAGAGCCAGAGACAGGAAGAAGAATATGGGACCGGGTTCCCGGGCGGCCCACGCAGCCCAAGAGGGGCGCTTTCTGCCCTTTGCAGGGCAGCGTGCAGCCCTGGCGGCCGTCCCGGCACAGGGGCGGGCAGCTGTCTGTCGTCACGGCAGCCGGTCAGCACCGTTGCCAGCGTGCTGAGTCCTGCCCAGGCCTGAGAGCAGGAGGCTCCGGACCGCCGGTGCTCCCGCCCGGGCGCCTCAGTCCCGCCCCCGCATCCTCTCCTTCCCCGGGGCCGGGGGCAGCTGCCCCGTGAGGCAGGCAGGGGTGACCTCTCTCCACACACAGGCGTGCCCTCCCTTCTGCCCCCTGCCCTCCGCCGGGCGGCTGGCAAGCGGGTGAGGGCAGGGAGTGGAGAGGAGCGGGCCCCTCCTCAGTGATGGTTCGGGTAGCCGGGTGGCCCCGTGCTGGACTCTGGTGGCCCAGGTGGTGGCAGGCTTGCGGTGGGGGAGGGGCGGGGTGCAGCTGTCAATCCAGGAAGGAGCTCCCACTGTGGCCACAGGAGGCCAGCAGCATCTGGTTTCCCTGGGGAAGTGCCCACCCCGTCCTTCCTGGCTGGGCCTCAGAGATGAGCTCGCTCTGACACGCTCTGACACGCTCACGAGCTCTGTGTGTCACGCCGGTTCTGTGGGCCGGGCCTTTCCCGTTGGCCGTTGCTGCCGCGCAGGGCCAGGCCCCGTGGTGCAGCTCGTGGCACCGTGCGGGGGGGGGGGGGGGGGGGGAAGGGGGCGGCCGCCGTGTGCTTTTTGAACCCGAGGACAGAGGGTCTCGGGGCAGCGGGGCCGTGTCCCGGGAGCAGCAGCAGAGACCAGGGCGTTGCTTGCTGGGCCTGACCTCGGGGACTGTGGTCGTGGCTCCTGGGGACATCCCCCGGCCAGCGTGTCGGGTGGCTTGGTCCTGAAGACGGCCCCCCGGAGACCCACAGGCCCAGTGTGGCCCCACACGCCGGGGCCATCTGACCGGCGTCGTCGCCAGCTCCCTGGCGTGTGTCTGAGCTGAACGGCTTTCCCGTCCCTCGGCCCCGGCAGGAGGAACAGCAAGGAGGGCCCGGCCTTCCCTCTTCCCTCGGAGGCCTCCTGCCCCTGGTGGTGGTGGCGGTGGTGGCGGCGGCGGCGGCGGCTGCGGCGGTGGGGGGGGGGCGGCGGGGCGCGGAGTCTTCCCTTTCCCTCACGGGGCCGCGCAGGCGCTCCCCCTGGTGGCCGGCCCTGTGGGTGGGCGCAGCCCCCGGCAGCCAGATCCTGCGCCCGCTCACCTGCCCACCCACCTTCGGTGCCCATCCCTGCACCTCACCGTCTCTGCCCGAGGACGTCTGTGCCCGGCCGGTCCTCAGCAGGTGTGCCGGCTCAAGGGCAACCCCCCACCCCACGCGTGGCTCAGTGGTTTGCTCAGCCCCGTCCCCTCCGCCGCCGCCAGTGGCCTGGCCGGGCTCCTGGAGACCTGCTGAGAGACACGGCCCGGCCCGTGGGGAGCCCGTGGGGAGCGCTAGAGGCGGCGGAAGCCAGCCCCACCTCCGAGCCGCACAGCACAGCGGCCCCAGCTCGGGACGGCCCTCCCCTGGATGCACCTGCCCCGGAGGAGGAGACCCCACCCTCTGGGGGACCCGTCTGCACTTGCCATGGGCCCACTCCCCCACACCCACCCGAGCGGGAGCGGGAGCGGGAGGAGACCGTCCAGAGCTGCAGAGCGCTGAGCGCACGGGAGGTGCCTGTGGCGGGCACCTGTCGCTCTGCTCTGCGTGCTCGCTGGCCCTGTCTTAGCGGCCACCCCATCCTCTTTCCCTTGGTTCCGCCGGGGTTCCGTGGTCGGGGCTGCCCTGCAGCACCTTGGCCCTATGCCCTGGAGCGGGATGTGGCCACACGCGCTGGGGTGGGCCCACAGAATCCTAAGGGGCCCCGGACTAAGGTTCCCCTTGTGGAGGTGCTGGGACTCCCTCGCTGGCTCGGGTGAGTGGCAGCCCCACCCACCCTGAGGGGCCGGGTGCCCCCCTTTCCTCACCCCAGTCCCCTTCCAGCCTCTTTTGGGGGGATGGGGGGCGGCGGGCGATGGGGCAGAAGGGCGACAGGCAGGGCCAGGTGCAGAGGTGTGGCTGGGGCGGGCTGGAGGCTGGCTGTGGGGTGGGGCTGGTCAGCTTCCCCCTGCCCTGCGCTGCCTGGACTCAGAGCGGACAGGACCCCAAGGATGGGGGGCGGGGGGCGTGCTGCTCCCCACTAGGGTGGCCAGCGGTCCCGTCCCTACACTTAGAAGATGAGATGGGGCCAGCCTGCGGTCGCCGTGTGGCGGGGACCGCTCCTCTGCTCCTGGCGCCCCGCCTGGCAGGCAAGGCCTGGGCGCTGGTGCGGGTGCGGCGGGGCTGGGCCACCATCCCCGCTGGCTCCGGGCAGGTGACCAGGCCTCCACACCCTGTGTGTGAGCCCGGTGGCGGGCCCGGGCCTTGCCCCTCCCCGTCTCCTCCTAGCACCTAGCGGCCGGGGTGTCCTGCCGGGACTCTGCCAGCGCGCCGGGTCCCAGCCCGCTTGCCGCTCGTAGGATGGAGTCCCGGTGCCATGCGCCCGTCCTACCCCAGAGCCCTCTGCAGGGATGGAGCCCCAGTCCTGCTCCCTTCTGCCCCCTGCCTGGGCAGGGCCGGGTCTGTCCTGTAGCCTCCGTGCGGAGCCTTCCCCCCGGGGCTTGTTCCCCACCCCCAGGCTGGCATCTTTCGCCCTTGCTTCCCTGCGTGTGTCACAGCTGCCTGGACAGGATGTGGCATCCAGGGAGGGACAGGGGCTCCTCCTCGGCTCAGCCCAGCTCTGGAGCTGTCCTGTGGGGACCCTGGCCAGCATGCCCCGCAGAAGTGGTGGGGCCTGACTTTATTCACCTGCGTGCAGCCTGCCTTGAGAGGGCGGTGTCGCCCGGGACTGGCCACCGGGCGCCTAGGGTGGCAGGGCCGCCGCCAGTTTCCAGAACAGAGGAGGTAGTGCGACTTTTCTGCAGTTCAGGGAGTGTCTGTTCTCACTCTATTTTGCCGATCGTGTCTGCCGCCTGCACAGCTGGCCACATCCCGGTTCTCTCCTCCCTTCCTGGCTGCAGTTCTTTTTTTATCAGACAGTATCAGAACTGTGCCCTCTTGGGGCGCCTGGGTGGCGCAGTCGGTTAAGCCTCCGACTTCAGCCAGGTCACGATCTCGCGGTCCGTGAGTTCGAGCCCCGCGTCGGGCTCTGGGCTGATGGCTCAGAGCCTGGAGCCTGTTTCCGATTCTGTGTCTCCCTCTCTCTCTGCCCCTCCCCCGTTCATGCTCTGTCTCTCTCTGTCCCAAAAATAAATAAAAAACATTGAAAAAAAAATTAAAAAAAAAAAAAAAAAAAAAAAAAAAAAGAACTGTGCCCTCTGCTCTGGGCTTCTGCTGTTCCCGGACGTGCTTCCAGACAGCACGGCCAGCAAGCCTGGAGTGGCCAGTAAGGGGAGGCCTGCAAGGTGAGGCTTGGCTGGGTTTAGAACCCTTCCCTGCATGTGAGGGGCAAGGCTGACTTCAGGGGGGGGTGGCGGCTATGAGTGGCACGTCGGTGACCGTGTTTTGTAGGTGGCGGCAAAACAAGGACTTGAAGCGAGGCACCAGTTTTTTTTAAGAGCGGGAGACTGTGGTGTGGGACGTGGCGAGTGATGGCAGGGAGGCAGTGCAGGAGTTAAGCGTGGGGCTCCGAGCTCCCCGCGAGGCCGCCTGGGGCAGGGAACCAGCACACTGCAGCCAGTCTGCCTCTCCTTGATCGGGGCCACCGAGTGGCCTCGAGATCCCTTGGGACAGAGGTCCTCATGACCAGTCCCTCATCCAGGGGGATGGTGACGCAAGAAGCCTGGGAGATGGCCAGGGGCTGCTGTGATTTCAAGGCCTGTCTATCTGGTCCCGACATCCAGTACTTTGCCTCCTGTAGTCTGGTCATGGCCTGGCTTTCCCTTAGGACAGTCTCTGTTCCTGGTGCGGCCCCAGGCAAAGTACACCAGCGTCACATCCCTTTCTGGGGGTGGGACACGTCTCTCACCTGACCTTGGTCTGAACCCAGGGAGGCAGAGAAGACTTGCCAGTGGGCCTCTTACAGTTGGGGGCGGGGCACGGGTCCAGGAAAGCGGGAGCCCCTGGGTGCTAGGCCTGGAGCTCTAGCAACTTGTGGGCCTGCGCCCACACTTCGATCATCCCGCAGGCACCCTTGCAAGAAAGCCAGAACCAGCCTCAGGAGAATGGAAGCAGAACTTTATTCTTCTTGGCTAGGGAAGAGAACTAGCGGGTGGTCGTGCATAGTACCCCCCCACCCCTCCCAGAACCAAAGAAGACAGGCGGAACCACCAAAGGGCTACCTCTGCTCGCCTCTCTCCTTTGCCCATGTGGAGGCAGGTGAGTGCAACGCAGGGAGGGGTGGCTGCAGTGATGGGGCGGCCAGGGCCGGCCGGGGCTCCGGGGCCAAGGAGACCGGGGGGGGGGCTGCTCAGGTTGGGGGGATGGGCGTGGGAGCACTTCTCATCCTGGGAGTTGCCAGCTGGCACAGGCACAGAGCTCAGGGTACCAGGACACGGTAGGGGCTGCCTGGGATGTGCTCGTCACCCCACTTGACCACCAGCGTGTACTCTCCCTTGTCCTTGAGCAGGTAAGAGACGCTGTAGAGCCGGCTGCCCACATGCTTCACCAGGATTTCCTCGCACGGTGTCCGGGGGCCATGCACCCCTACCAGCAGCATGTTGTTGCCTGGTAGAGAAGGGGCCTCAGTTCCAGACCCCAAGTCTCTCCCTCCTACTGAGAATCCCCCGAGCCCTCTTTCTGTCTTGGTATCCTGCCCCCACCACCCTGTTGTGTTCAGGGGTGACGGCCCTTCCTAAAGAGCGGCCAGCACAGGAGACCCAGCTCCTCCCCAGGCAGCTTCCCAAAGGGTAAAAATGATGGCGGGGAGGCGCAGATGGGAAGTGGCTTCAGAAGTGACAACCACGCCCTGGGGGCGCCTGATGGCTCGGTGGGTGAAGCGGCCCACTTCGGCTCAGGTCACGATCTCGCAGTTTGTGGGTTTGAGCCTTGCGTCGGGCTCTGTGCCGACAGCTCGGAGCCTGGAGCCTGCTTCGCATTCTGTGTCTCCCTCCCTCTCTGCCCCTCCCCAACTCATGCTCTGTCTCTGTCTCTCAAAAATACGTGTTAAAAAACAAAAACAAAAACAAAAAAAGAAGTGACAACCATGCCCTTGAAGGCACTCCCACCCCATCCACCCCCTTCTTCCCATGTTCCCAGGCACTGGTCATCCCATCTCATCTCTGGCCTCGTCTTTCTGGAGGGCAGGGGTGATGGCCGGGGCCGGGGCACCCACCTGCTTTGCTACAGTCCACCGTGAAGCTGCTCTTTTGGCCCGCGTACGCCTTGCTCAGCCCCAGGCCCTTGGCCAGCACCTTGCTGGCGTCAGTGGAACCTGCGCCTGGGGCCCCGTGCTGGGGGGCACTGGCAGTCTTCGTCAGGGAGTCCACGAACACTGACGATGTCTCATGGAGGCTGTGATTGCTGACAAGACGGGGACCTGCGGGGCGGTGGGGGGGGGGCGGCGCTAAGAGGTAGCCAGAGTGCCAGGCGTTGCGTTGGGCACCGGCAGTCTGCTGCCAGGCTTACCTGTGACTTTGGCCTTGAAGGGGCTGCCCCCGATGTGGTAGGGGCCGCCGTACTTGATGGAGATGAGGTAGCTGCCAGGTGCCATGGGGGTGTAGGTGACCCGGTAGCCCTCAGGGCACTCTTGGCAGTCCATCTTCACCTTGGAGGGCCCATCGATGGTTACGGACAGGGCGCCGGCTCCCGCGTTGCTCGTGTTCACGACGAACTCAGCTGGGCTCCCTGGGGTTGGCGGGGGGCAGTGAGGAAGAGCTGGCCCAGCCTGCTTCCCCAGCCCCCCAGCCCCCCAGCGTAGCTTCATCACCTCTGCACCTCCTCTTGTCACTGACAGCTTGGAGGAGGGGGCCTAGCAGCCGTGTCCACACAGCGGAAACCGCATCCACTGACCTACCTGTGACACCACCTTCCAGGCCGGCTCCGTAGGCGGACACCAGGCCCGGGTCCCCTCCGTGCCCAGGCTCCCCAACTCGGATCTTGAAGGGGCTTCCAGGAATGTGGGTGCCGTTGAACTTGACATCAATCAGGTAGACACCGTTCTCCCGTGGGATAAAGCGCACGGCATACTTATCTGAGGGACAGAAGGGCATGCTGAGGGCCTGACATCCCTCCCCGAAAACCAAGCAGGTGGCATCTGTGAAGAGGTTCCCTCGCCCACCAGTCCAGGAGGTCCACGTGGTCCACTCCGCTGCTTCTGGGGACCACACCGGGCACCCACACCCCATGGCACAGGCCTCCCCAAACCGGAGGACTGAAGCGGTAAACGCCCAAGCAGCCTGCTGTCGGTGCTCACTTGGACGGAAATCTACAGGCAAAGCACTTGCCTCTCTGCCTCCGGAAAAAGGTTACCAGAGATGCCAGCCCCTGCCTGTTACCAGGGGCACGGAGGTCATGGGGCTGTGCAGGGGCACGACTAGCTGTGGGACTGGCGACATTGGCTGCCTCGGGCCTGTCTGCAGGTGCCAGCCCCGTGGCTAGACTTCGGGTCTCTCCCTCAGGAGACCGCATCATATTGCCTGCAGAAGGCGTTCTCCTTCCTAGAAGCTGCGGCTTCCAAGCAGACCCGCCGCCCCCCCCAGGGCTGGGGTCGTGAGCAGGGGAGGGGCTGCCCGGCTGGGAGAGCCCCAGCGCTTGGGCCCTGCTTGCAGAATCTGTACCTTCCTTCTGTACTCTCAGTCTGCTTCCAGCCAGCTGGGCAGGCCCGCTGCTCCCAGCAGGGCCAGGGAAGATGGGTGGGTGGCCCGGGCAGGGACAGGGCCTCACCTTGGTCGATCTCTGTGACATAGCACTCCTCCAGGGCTCCCGAGGGGCTGTGCACCTTAGCATCGATCGCCCCCTTGGCCCCGTTCAGGCTGACTGCAAAAGAGGCTGGCTGGTTGACCTTTAGCCCTGACTCCTGGAAGCACAGCAGACGTGGTTAGACAGGGTGGCTGGGGTGCAGGAGAGCAGGGTCCCAGCGGCGGGAGGCCCACGGGGGTTACACTTACCCATCTGGCGTCCGATTTGGTTTAAAGAGGGAGAGCCACTGATTCTTGAGGGGCAGTAAGCTACAGGCACACGCCCCCGCCCCCAGACCCACACTCTGCAGTCACACAGCCAGGCGGCAGGAATGGAGGGTAGCCCTGCCCTGTGGGCAGCACTGGGCCCTGGCAGGCTGTCCCTCTTTAAACCTCAGCCCTGGTGCTCAACGGGCACAGGCTTCTGTTCAAAGCCTTTAGACCTGAGACACGAGAAAAACTCCACACAGTGGGCAGGGGTGTTTCCTGCCGACCCCAAGCGTGGGCTGCGCCCGGCCAGAGCAGAGGCCCGGCGCCCTGAGCTGGGCTGGGCGGGTCACTCGACACGGGGCCAAGTCCTGCTCTGTGCGACGGCTCTGGTCTGGCCGGGCCCAGGAGCCCCAGGCAGGCGGTTTCTCTCGGTGCCTCACCTGAAGACTAGAAACAGTAAGGCGGCGGGCATCGCCAGACGGAGAAGCCACAGGTACTACGAAGGGGCTGTCAGGGATGTGCTCCTCGTTGAACTTGACTGAGACCTCGTAGTCACCTGGGCAGGAAGAGAGCACAGAGGGCGTGCTGGGAGGCCCCCACTTGCCACAAACAGCCTGGGTGGCCCTGGGACCTCAGAGGGGAGGGCGGGAGCCAGGTGGAGCCATCCGCTCAGACCCAGACCGACACCCACACCCCGATGCCGCCTCCCGTGGCCCTGGGCCCGCCCTCAGCACCTGGCTCCTGGACCACATAGGCCACGCCGCAGGAGCCATCCTTGCGGTCCTCGAAGGAGATCTCGGCCTTGCTGGGGCCCTCGACAGCAATGGCCAGGCCCCCGGCGCCAGCTTCCCTGGTCCAGATGCTAAATTCGGCTGTAGAAAGAGCAGTGTGTCCTCACGGAGGGCTGCTATCCTGGCCTCAGTCCCCTCCGAGCATGGCTGACGTGCTGCTAGCTACTTCCTCAACCCCACCCCCCACCCCAGCCCAGAAGAGCAAAAGCCTGGCAGGAAGCAGGCATACCTGGCACTCCGGCTTCAGCCCTCTCCAGGCCAGGGCCTCCAGCGCGGACCTTATGTGCTCCCCCTTCCCCCAGGGGCCCCACGGTGAACTGGAAGGGGCTCCCGGGCACGTGCTGGCCCTTGTACTTGACGCTAACTGTGTGCATGCCCATCTCGGCAGGCACAAAGCGGATGCAATAGGTGTGGTTCTCCCCTTCCACGATCTCGGCCTCATGGCTCTTGCCTGATGGGCTGGTCACCTGGGCTGTCATGTCCTGGATGCTAATTTCTGCAGGTGGGGGACAACGTGGTGAGCAAGAATCCCGGGCCCCACCCCTCTGCTCGGGGCCCCGTGGGGCTGGTACCCAGGACTCCCCAAGGCCCCCTCCCTGGCTCCCTAGGGCTCCTACCAGGGATCTTCAGGCTGAGGTCGCAGTGACTGCCGACATTGGCCACCGAGGGGGCCCGTCGCCGGCGTGTGATGCTCTCTTTCACCCGGCCCTCTCCTGTTACCTTCACAGAGAAGGGGCTGCCTGCAGGAAGAGAGCACAGCCCGTGCACCACGCAGGTTACGTTTCTGCCGACAGGCTGTGGTGCGTGGCAGGGAGGGTGGCCCTGTCACAGGGGCAACGTGTGCATGCCCCACTCACCAGGCACATGCTGGTCAGCGAACTTGATGTTGATGATGTAGTTTCCGGGCTCTGTGGGGCAGTAGGTGACCCTGCACGTGCCATCCTCCAGGTCCTCTGTGTTGATGTCCACCTTGCTGGGGCCCTCGATGGACAGGCTAAGTCCGCCGTAGCCTGGGAAGCGACAGCCCTGAGCCAGGGGGCCGAGTACGGGGGTCCCCCCCCAGCTGGTAGGTGGCCACCACCTACCTGCATCACGGGTGTCGATGATAAACTCTGCAGGCTCAAAGGTGTGGCCCTCGTGGAGGCCCTGGCCTGAGACCCGCACACGGCTGGCATCCCCGATCTCCGATTGGCTGATCACCACTGGGATGGGGCTGCTTGCCACGTGCTGGCCATTCTTCTTCACGTGCACCAGGTGCTCCCCCGTCTCCTTGGGCACGAATGAGATCCCTGGGCACAGGGCAGGGCCGTCAGCCAGGGGAAGGTGGGCCCTCCCCTCGCGGCCTCCCCCTTCCCAGGAGGCCCTGCCCTTCCACCTCTTACCCACGTGGCCATTGCGCAGTCGCTTCAGGAGACAGGGCTCCTCCCGGCCCGAGGGTGGCACTACCGTGGCTGTCAGCAGGCTGAGGTCCGTCTCGGAGATATTGATGGGGATGTCGGCGGCGGAGCCCACCTTCAGGTGGGACATGCGCATCGAGTCGTCGCCTGCCAGGGGACAGTCGCTGCATGTCCAGGTGCGGGGGGGAGAGGGTGCCCGCCCCGCCGTTTGCCTGCTTTTGTCACTGCTCCCAGTGCCACATACCCGTGACCCTGGCGGTGAAGGGGCTGCCCGGGATGTGCTGCTCGTTGTACTTGACCAGGATGCTGTAGTCCCCGGGCAGCACGGGAAGGTAGGAGACGCTGCACGTGCCATCCTGGTTGTCGGTGCAGCTGATCTCTGCTTTGGATGGGCCCTCGATGGCCAGGGACAGGCCCCCTACGGAGAGTCGTGGGTGAGGATGGGAACCACGCCGGGGCCCCCGCACTGATGGCACAGAGCCCCGACAGGCAGAGGTCGGGGTGGCAGGTGCGGAGCCCCACTTAGGGAGCGTCTCCGCTGGATGACGGCGTCCCACGGCACAACGTGAGGCTAAGACCGGAGCGGCTCACCCTCTCCCGCATCCTTGGTGTTAACGGTGAAGACCGCGGGCTTGTTCACCACTCCGTGGCTGAGGCCAGGCCCATAGGCGGTGACATGGCCGCAGTTGACATAGTCCACGTAGAACTGCAGGGGGCTTCCTGAGGCAGGAAAAGGGGCCAGGTGGACTGGGGCTCTGTGCCACCTCCCCAGGCTCCTCCCAGGGCGCTGGCAGTACAGTGTGGGGGCGCACCTGGGATGTGCATGTTATCGTAGCGGATGTCCATCTCGTGCAGGCCTGCTTCGCTGGGTGCATAGCGCACGGTCACAGTGCCGTCCTTGTTGTCAGTGATGGCTGGCTGCGCCACCTTGCCCGAGGGCATCCGCACCTCCCCTGCAGGCCAACGGGGCCAGGGTCAGGGCAGCCACTGGCAAACCCAAGCCTCTGTGGCTCCCGAGCCCCTTCCTGCTCCCACTCACCAGTGATCTCGCCTTTCTTGATGGTGAAGGGGATGACGAGGTCGAAGGGCCTCAGGCTGGTCACATCCAGCCCATTGACACCCATTAAGGGTCTCTCTGGGGCCTGTAGTGGAGACAGAGGGCCCAAGTGAGGCGCTGTAGGATGGGTGGGCCTATGAGGAAGTCCCAACGGAAGGATCTGGAGGTCCCTCCTCACACGTGGCAGGAGGGGGCCTCATGGGATACCCAGCTGGCCAGCCCCACATGTCCCCTAGGGCCGGGAGAGCCAGAATGAGGCACGCGAGGTCATACCCAGGTCTGCTGGCCACCCTGGGGATAGGTATACGGTGGGGCCAGCTGCTGAGGCCGAAGTGGGGGCTGTGCTGTGGGCTGGTCCCCAGCTAGAGCCTGCAGAGCATCACAGAAGAGTTGGTGAGTCTACTGTCGTAGAGATGGCCCAGGGGGAGAGACAGGCCAGGCTCCCTCCGCCCAGACCCCTCAGCCCCGGCCCCTCCTGACCGTCACTTGGAAAGGGCTGTTGGGCACGTGCTCGCCACCAAAGCGCACGCAGATGACATATTTGCCCGGCTGGGGGGCCGTGTAGAAGATGTCAAAGGTGCCGTCCTCGTTCTCTACCACGTCCACATCTACCTCCGAGCCGTCGGGTGTGCACACAGTACAAGTCACCTTGCCTTTGCCTGCTGCCTTGGTGTCGACGGTGATCACCGTCTCCTCCCCAATCTGGATGGTGGGGCCAATGCCAGCACCTGGTGGGGCGGGGTGGGTCCCCAGAGGGGGGCCGGCGCGTGAGCTTGGCACCTGAGCTGCTCCCGTCTGCCTGCCACCCGCCCAGGCCTCTCATTGCCACCACCAAGCGCAGCCAGGCCTCCCGCCCCCACCCCCCAAGCTGGGGCGGTGAGTGGTTTCTCAGAAGGCAGGAAAGGTTCCCCTGAGCCGCCTCAAGCCCGGGGACCCTGTCTTGGGGGTAGCTCCACGTGGGAAAGGCCTGACAGGTGGCGCACAGGTGTCTCGGAGGAAGGAAGGGCCTGGAGACCCAGGAGGCCACCGCCACCGTCAGGGCACAAGCATTTGCTGCCACCTTCCCGGCCAACTGGGCCTCAGCCGGTGCAGTGGACCGACACCAGTGCCCCGGCCGGGCCCACGGCCGCCTTCGTCCCTGCAGCCCAGCCCTGGATCCCAGCGCTGTGTGCAGATGCGGTGAGGCAGGGTCCTGCTGCAGCGTGGGGGCGTGTGACTCTCGCCTCCCGCCCCCCAGGCCTGAAGGTGAAACCGGGCTTTCCTGACGACTGAGAACACTCGCTCGACCAGAGGCTCGTGGTGAGGGGTGGCCAGTGCGGCCCGGCACAGGCAAGGAGCCGGGAGCGAGGAAGCAGGGAGCAGCAGGGTTGGCCCCCAAGCGGCACAGCACAGCAGGCAGTGGCGGCATCCGGGGGGGGGGGGGGGGGGGGGAGGGGGGGGGGGGGGCACAGCACAGCAGGCAGGGGCGACGGGGGGGGGGGGGACGGGAGGCCCAAGCCGCAGCCACCGCCACTACGTTGCAAGGGCAGAGCAGCTGAGCAGCCTCTAGGGCCCCAGAGTGCCCGAGGAGAGGGGAGGGGCAGTGACGTTATGATCTGGGCTCAGCCGTGAAGGCCTGGGGCGGGGGGGGGGCTGTGGGCTGCGAGGGCCGGCGGTGAGTGTGCTTCCTGCAGCCCGGCCCCTGCGGGGAAGCAGCCGGGAGCACTGGACCCACTCGAGGGCTAAGCTGAAGGGGTCCCCCTGGCCGGCCTGCCACTGAGCTTCCCTGCTAGGTGAGGGCTCCCACCGGGCCAGGCTCCCTGCCGGCCTTGCACGGCTCTCTCAGGCTGTAGACCCGGCCGCCTGCTGCCCACCCTGCCCTGGGAGGCCTCACCTCACACCCACACCCGCTCTCCGCAGCTCGTCATCTGGACCCGCCATCTAGCTAGCGGCTTCAGCCCCGACCCCACAGGTACCCCCAGTTCCCCACCTTCCCCGCTCAGCGCCTAGCCCATCCACAGGTCCTGGCTGCCCCGTCCTCCAACTGCACTTGCCACGTTCGCTCCCCACTTAAGCCGCATCGCCACCAACCTGGCCCAGGCCGCCACTCTGACCAATCCAGAAGTGACTCTGGCTCCCCTACGGGGCTCTCTGCCTCCATTCTGCACACAGTGGCCAGATAAACTGAAACCACTCCCTCAGCCAAGTCTTGGCCCTGTCCCTCTCCCCGGCCCTAGGCATACATGCCTGTCACCTCAGATCCTAGAACTGTTCTACCTACCAAGCCACCGAGCCCTTGCCCCAAGACCCTAGCCACCCTCTGAATCTTGTCCTGGCTACCTCACCCAAGCTCCAGGCCAGGAGCGTCTGGAGGCTTCCACGTAACTGGCACCTCTCACTGGAGTCCCTGGTGTCCCTGGCTGGCGCTAGAGCTCCCCTCCCATGCCCAAGCAGGAGAATCTCTATGCCTGGTTGGGCAGTATCTGAATAACGTCACTGCTGGGTAGGGGGCAAGGGGAGGGAAGGAGGTGGGGAGGGCGGGCAGGCCACCGAGTGCACTTTGGGGCTCTGAGGCTGGGCTGGGCCCAGCCATGCTGCCCGCCCAAGCAGTCGACGCTGGTGCTATTGCACTACCAGCCCATCCCACCCACTCATGCAGCCTGGACCTCCCCCGGCCTGGGACACGAGGCCCCCGGGAGAGGGGGATGCGGGGTCTGTGGATCCGGCCAGGGCCGGGGCCTCCCACCGGTAAGGGGAGACCCCTTGTCCCCTTAGCCCACGCAGGAGCCCTTGACACGGAAGGAAGAAGTGAGAAGGAAGGGCCTGCTGCCCGCCCCCAGGGCTTCCCCAGGGTGCCGTGATCCCCAGACCCCGGAGCCCCCAGTGGGGTGCCTCTCAGGATGCACCTCACCCCCAAGCTCTCAGCTGCAACCCGACATCTCAGATGGGGAAACGGAGGCCCAGAGAGAGGGAGGGCCGGAGCGCTCGTGCTCTGTCTGGAGGCCCCCCTGGACACTAACCCTCCAGCTCCCCCTCTGTCCCTGCCGAGAGCTGCAGCTGGACCCCGCCCTGGGAGTCAGCACGGAAGAGGAAGGAAGCTGCCCTCTGGGCAGGAGGGGCATCGGGGCCCCCGGCAAGCAGCTTACCTAGCCCGTGACCTCCGATTGACACTGAGGTGAGAGGGCAGAGAGCAAGGAGAAAGGTCAGGTGAGTCACTCAGGGGGGCGGCCCCCACTCCCACACGCCGCCCCAAGCAGCGAGCCCTTGCACACAGGCACACCCAAGCCCCGTGCCGAGCGTCGCGGCCGCCGGCAGGCTGGCTCACCTGTGACTGTGCACTTGCTGGCATCTCCGGTGGGCACGGCCCGGACGCGATACGGGGAGAAGGGGATCTCGTCACCACCGTACTTGATGAGGATGGTGTAGCGGCCGGTCACATCCGGCACATAGGCCACGGTGTACGTGCCGTCCTGGTTGTCTTGGATGTGCGTCTTCTTGGGCTTGCCCTCGGGGTCCTGCGCCGCAGAGCACAGGGGAGGTGGTTGGCCCGAGCCCAGCCAGGCCCAGGATTACCTCGGACCCTCTCAAAGGAGCAGGCATCAAGCCCCGCCGCTGCAGGGACAGCCTCCGAAGTCACTCGACCGCCACGGCCCAAAACGACTGCCCGCACCCGGCACTGCGGCACTGCCCTTTACTTTGGCGTGGCCAAGGTATGCGAGGGATGTCCCAAATGCCCAGCACACCCCCAGGTGACGACACGTACGGCAGGGAGCTCGGTGCCCGTCCTGCTTTATCCCCGTGACCACCTCTTGGCTCCCATCCCCCGCCCCAGGGCCTGCCCTGGCACTAGGAACAGCTCCCCCGAGAGCTCTCAGGGTCCTGTTCTGACCCCTGACCCACGAGAAGGTCACAGGTGGGCAAGCCCAGGCACTAAGGGCTTCGGTCACGTGCTCGAAGTCAGCAGTGAGCAAGCGTGTGCCCAGGAAGCCCGTGCCTGCCACCGCCATCCTAGAGGCAGGGGGCCTGGCCTGGCCGGCACGGCTCCAGGGGAGACCGTAGACCCAGACCGGTCCATCTACCCTAGTCTCCTGCCCTACGCTGCACAGCCCTCTGGCCTCAGCCCCCTCCTCCCTGGCCGCCTCTGTGCCTGGAGCTGTAATCCAGCAGGGCCACACAGCGTCCCAGGTGGCCAGCTCACCGTGATCTGGACAGCCAGCAGGCCCTCTCCTGCATCCTTTGCATCGATGGTGAACTCCACAGGGAGGCTGGCGGGCACGCCAGTCGTATTGAGCCCGGGGCCGCTGGCCTTCACCTTGCTGGCATCGTGCGTAGGCAGCACCTTGACCTTGAAGGGGCTGTCGGGCCGGGGTGTCGTGAATGGTCAGAAAGGCTCTTGGTGCTCAGCCAGGCACCTTCCCCCAGGCAGCAGGCCCTGCTTCCTACCTGCGGGGCACCTCCTCCTCCCCGTACATCACGGAGATGCTGTAGGGCCCCTCCCGGCTGGGCACATAGTTTACGGTCTGGGTGCCATCCGCATTGTCCACGACGTCCACAGGCTCCACCAGGCCTGTTTCCAGGCCCAGAAAGAGACTCAGCCCGTCTCCTGGGTCCCCAGCCCTACCACACCGGAGCAGCCAGGCTTGGCGGTGCACCCAGCCCCCACCCCGGGCCTAGGCCGTGCTTCGCCCTCACCTGCCCATCCCTGGGGATGGCCCTGAGCCCCCCGAGACGCCAGACACTGATCTGCGTGCCGTCTTGGGCCCTTTCCTGCCCTCCCTGCTGCCACATCTGCTCGGTGGCCAAGTCCTGTCTGTCAGACCTCCTTCTGGGCCTCTGCCCCCGGGGCACTGGCTTCACTGTCACGTGAGACTCCTCCGTGAACTACTCGCATACTGACTTCTCCGCACTGGGCCTCTGGTCTCCCTCCCCACTCGCCCCCAGGCATAAGAACACTCACCTTTGGGCCCCTGCACTTTGACCTGCAGTGGGGCCACGCCGGCCTTGCTCGTGTCTACCTGGAAGGACTGAGGGAGGTTGGCGCGGACCATGCCGGGGCTCAGGCCAGGCCCGGAGCACTTGACCTTGGATGCGTCCGTCACGTCATGCACAGGGACCTTGAAGGGACTGCCTGGGGAGTGAGGAAGGAGGACAGCTGTGTGAGAGAGTCGAGGGCCAGCGGGCAGTCCCAGCACAGCCCTAGCGAACTCGCGTGCTTACCTGGTACTTGGTGGCCACCATAGGTGACGTTAAGGCTGTAGGTGCCAGCCTCGTAGGGGATGTATTCGACCGAACAGCTGCCATCCTTGTTGTCCATGCAGGACATCTTGGCCTCGGAGGGGCCCTCTACGGCCAGGCCCAGGCCACCAGTGCCGGCTCCCCTGGTGCAGACAGACAGCCCGTTACGTCCTGGGGTCCCGGGGTCCCTCACAGCCCCAGCTCTCCCGGGCGCTTGCTCACCTAGTCTCCACGGTGAACTTGTTGGGTTTGTTGGTTGTGCCGCTTTGGATACCTGGCCCATGGACACGTACCCGGGAAGGGTCACAGCCCTCGGTCACAGGCACCTGGAAGGGGCTGCTTGGCACGGGGCTGCCGTCATAGGTCACGTCCACAGAATGGAGTCCTGGAGGAGGGCAGGCTGGGTCAGGAGGAGCCCAGGCCACCGGATCTCTGAGCCACCGTCCCCTGGGAGCCCCGGCGCGTACCCTCCTCGTAAGGTGTGTACTCCACTTTGTACATGCCGTCACCACAGTCCTGCACGTACGTCTCGGTCAGGTTGCCTGAGGGGTTGGCCACGCGGGCCTTGACGTGCGGCCCTCCGGTCTGCGTCAGAGCGCGGGCATCCACGCTGAACTCGGTGGTAGCCTCTCGGAAGACACCTGCAGGGGCAGGCATGGGGAGGAAGCGTAGGGCTCCAGGGACCCTGGGGGCACCGGCCTCCCCCCGCCCCATGATCCTCGGTGGGGCCTCACCTTGGCCCTCGATCCCAGGCCCGTAGCACTGGACGCCCGAAGTGTCCACCGCGGGCTCTACCTGTAGCTTGCTGGGGAAGTTGGGCACGGGCTGGCCACCATACTTGATAGTGACGGTGTAGGCCCCGGGGCAAAGCGGGATGTAGGTGATGGTGTGGGTACCGTCGCCGTGGTCCTGGATGTGCACCTCGGCGGGCAGCCCTGCCTCAGAGCGGATTTCGATGGTCAGCTCTGCGCTGCCCGCGCTCGAGCAGTCCACGTGGAACTGGCCCGCCTCACCGGCGGTGGCCCGCTCCAACCCGGGGCCTGAGCATTTGACTTTGGACGCGTCGAAGCAGGGGACCACGTGAGCCTTGAAGGGGGAGCCAGGGATGTGGGTGTCAGCAAAAAGGATGTTGATGTTGTAGTCCCCGGGTTCGGTGGGCACATAGGACACGGAGCATGTGCCGTCTCCGTTGTCCAGGCACTCGAGCTGGGCCTCGCAGGGGCCCTCCACCGTCAGGCCCAGGCCACCCATGCCAGCACCCTTGGTGTCGATAGTGAAGCGGGCGGGGGAGCCTGCGCTGCCCCCCTGCAGGCCCGGCCCAAACGCCTTCACCTGAGGGAAGAGGGGCACGTCAGGAGCCGAACCCATACCACCTCCCTGGCCTTTGACCCGAGACCCCCCAGCCTGACCTTACATCTACCTTCGTTCGTTCTGGCTACCCTCCCCCACCAGCTAGGGGCACCAGCAGGCCTAGGCAGGGCCACTGGTCCTAAGGACGAAACTGGGGAAGGGGGAGGGTGAGCCTGGAGGAGAGGGGGTGGGCTCCCAAACCCCAATTACCTTGCTAGGCTTGGTGGGGGGCAGGGCTTCCAGAGGAAAGGGGCTGCCGGGCACAGGCACACCGTCATAAGTCACCTCGACCTCATAGGGCCCCTCCTCTCGGGGCACAAAGCGCACCACACTGTTGTCAGCCCCTAGGCCTGGCTCCACCTTGCAGGGCACTACGGTGCCTGAGGGGCCTGTGATCTTGGATGCCACTTTGCCTTGGCCACCAGCGCCCTTCGATTTGACTGTGAATTCCTGATCTTTGCCAACGTCCACCTCTGTTGAGATGACCAAAGGAGGGAGAGAACTGTGGCATCCAGCCCACGTGCCCCTGGGCACCCTCACTGATTGTGACAGAGCCCCAACTACTTACTCTCTCCCAGGCCAGACACCTTGATCTTGCTGAGGTCTAGGCTTGGAGACACTCCCACCGAGAAGGGGCTCTTGGGGATGGGATCCCCTCCGTAAGTGACATTGATGCCGACTGGACCCTGGAAACAGTGCAGAGAGGCAGGGTAAGGAGTGAGGATCCTGGTCACCCCGGCCCGTGCCTTCCCCACTTGGGCATGGAGGGAGCGTGAGAGAAACGCTGGCTTCGCTCCCCCGCCCCCAGCCTTCCACGCTGGCTCTCTCCCGGGTAGGAATCAAGAGTGGGTAGGAAGCACTCGGGAGCAGCCCAGCTAGCCCACTGACGAGGAGGCCCACGGGCTCGGTGCGGGTAGTTGAGGAACGCGGCTGTTGGGAAGTCAAGGCAGCTACCTGCTGCACGGGAGTGTACTTGACCGTGTAGGTGTTGTCATGGTGGTCGATGATGTCCACATCACGCGCCGCATCCCCCTTGGCCAGTCCTGAGAACTGGACGTCCAGCTTGCCTTTGCCAGCAGCTTTGGCATTGACCGTGAAGTGGGTGGGTTTGCCAAGCTCAACACCTGAGGAAACGTGGCAGCCATGTAGGGGCCCCTTGCCCCAAGCCTCCCCGTGGGCCCCCGACTTCCCCACGGGGTGCTGCTCATTCTCACCAGTGCGACTGAGGCCAGGGCCCTCAGCCTTCACCTTGCTGGCATCGTGGGAGGGCTCCACCTTGACCCGGATGGGGCTGGTGGGTGTGGCCTGCAGGGGGTGGGAGGAGACAGGCTCAGAGGAGAGCAGCACCCCAACACTCAGTGAGCAGTGTTAGGGGCTGGGAGGAGCAGCACCCACCTGGTCGGCAAAGAGGACCATGATGGTATAGCTACCGGCCCCGCGCGGTGTATACTTCACCGTGAAGGTGTCATTGTCATTACGGATGATGTCGAAGTCAATGTCGGCCTCAGTGGGGCCCACCACGCCAGGAGCACACTTGATGCCGATGCTGACATCACCTGCGGTGGTGGTGGGAGCAGAGGCTGGGATCGCGTAGGGACACCTCACCCCCGCGCCCACCCGCTCGGGGCAGGGCCTTACCCTGGCCGGCCTCTGTGCAATCCACAGTGAAGTACGTTGGCTCATGAGCCTTGAGCCCGGTCTTGGCTACTCCGGGGCCATACACCTTGACCTTGTTTGGGTGGCTACCGGCTCCCACGTTCACCTGCAGGGCACAGAGGCAAGTGCAATGGCATGACCGGCCTGGGGGAGAGGCCGGCCTTTTTCACTCACTGCCGACAAGCACACGAAATGTGAGCATGAAGTGACTATCTGATGCCGCGATGCCACCTTTAGGTGTCTGTGTATCGGGAGGAAGGAGACGACTCGTCCCCATGAACACTCATCCTCGAATGTTCACGGTGGCACTATTCGCAACAGCCAAAAGGCACAGAACCCCCGAATGTCCATCAACAAAGAGATAGGCAACGTGTGGTCTGTCCACACACTGGCACGTTATTCAGCCCTAAAAGGGCGGCAGGTGCTGATTCACGAGAGGATGTGGGTGAACCGTAACGAGAGCGTGATGCTGAGTGAAAGCGGCGAGGAACACGAGGCCCCATACCAGATGGTGCATCTATAGCAAACGTCTAGGACGGGCAAACCCACACAGCCAGGAAGATCGGTGGTTATTTAGGGCTGGGGGAGGGGGGGTTGGAGGGTAGGGGGGTTTCTTCGGGGATGATGAAGATGCGCTCTGCTTTGATTGTAACCGCAGCTGCCTAACTCTGGAGGTACTCAAAACCCCCGAGCTGCACCCTTGAGATGGGGGAACTGCGTGGCTGTCATCTGACACAGGTGGAGGACAGAAGGGAAGCAGGTGCCCCGGGGAGACGGGCTGCAGGCCCACTGGAGGCCCCGGGAAGGCCGGCTCACCCGGAAGGGGCTGTTAGGGACGTTCACGCCTCCCCAGGACACCACGGCCGTGTGCTTCACAGGCTTCCTGGGCACATAGGAGCAGCTGTAAGTGCCGTTGCCGTTGTCCTTGACCGACGCCTCCACGGGGCATCCCTCGTTGTCCTGGAAAGCGGGCAGGGACAAGCAGCCTGCCGATCAGCCCGGGCACCTGGCCACCCCACCCCGCCCCACCCCCACCACGGGTGGGCACCCCACCTGGACTTGGATCCGGAGAGGGGCCTTCCCGCCATGCTTGGCATCCACCGTGAACTCGGCCGGCTTATTGACGGCCACACCCGTCTTCTCCAACCCAGGCCCGCGCGCCTTCACCTGATGAGAGGCCACCCAGGTCTCAGGCCACCAAGGACCCAGAGTGGCAGGAACACACCCCTGGGGATACCAGCCCGGCCACGCCTCCCAAGGCCCCACGCAGAGGCAGAAGGGGGCCGAGACCCAGGCCAGCAGCGCGTGCCCCTCACCCTATCTGGGTGGAAGTCCTGGGGCGCCTCACGGATGTCGGCCATGAAGGGGCTGAGGCGGATGTCCTCACTGTTGCACAGCACGTGCACTGCATACTCGCCAGCCTCCTGGGGCCAGTAGCGCACATCACAGGAGCCGTCGCCCTTGTCGTCGCATTCAATCTTGGCCTGCGACGGGCCCTCCACCGAGAAGCCTGAGGACAGCCGCCGGTCCCATCAGCACCCTGGAACCCGGTCGGGTGGCCTCACCGCCCTCCGCCCCGAGGTGCCCACATCACAGCCTCCAACCTACCCAAGGTGCCGACGTCGTCCCCGATGGCCTCCACCACAAAGTCTGCTGACTTGCCGACGACACCCCCTTCCAGCCCAGGGCCCCAGGCCCGCACCTTCTGATTGCCACACTCCGTGCCCACCTTCACCTCGAAGGGACTGTGAAAAGAGAGCCACGCAGGGCAGCGCTGAGGGCCCAGCAGGGAGAAAAGCGTGCTGCCTGGGCTCTGAGGGCTCTGCCCGGGGCCTCACCTGCGCCCAATGTTCTGGCCGCCCCACGTGATGGTGACAGTGTAGGTGCCGGGGACCATGGGGTAATACTCGAAGCCATAAACGCCGTCCCCCAGGTCCTTCTGCTTCACACGCTCCTCGCCCTCTGCCCAAGACAAGGGAGGGCCTCAGGCCTGGCCAGCAGCAGCCCCGGGGTCTGCCGCTGCCCATCCCAGCTGTGGCCCAACTTACTGGGACCCTTCACGGTGACCTTCAGCTCCCCACTGCCCGCGCCCTTCGTGTACACCTTGAAGTCCGCAGTCTCTTTCACCCGCACACCCTTGGGCTGCAGGCCCCGGCCGACAGCGCGGCAGGCACCCGGGTTACAGGCTGTGGGTACAGGGCCGGCTAAGCCACTGGGAGCGGGCCGTGGGCGACCCCGCCCCCCGCCCCCCGCACAGGGCTGGGGGTCCCTCAGAACTTGGTCCCACGGGATGGCGAGGGACATGCAAGAAAGAACTGCAAGGGACCGTGACCCCAGGACCTGCAGGCCAGGCCTCCTCCCAGCTCCTCAACACCAGCACCCCGCCCCCCACCCAGCCCACCCCCTCCCAGAGGAAGACAGATCCAAGTACCGTTGACCCTGTGGGCAGAGCAGAGAGCAGCAGGTTTCTAAACAGCTGGAGCGAGCTCTTCTGAAGGTGAAAGCGTGGAGAGAGAGCCGGAGAAGGAGGAGGAAGGGCCCCAGTAGGGGACGACAGAGAGCCCAGACAGTGGAAGCATAGAGACCCAGGGGGCCGGGGCCGGGGCCACACGGAGACTCGCCCTAGCTACCCCCTCCTGAGGGAGGCCCAGTCTACAGCGCCCCGCTCGGGGGGGCGGCTGGGACCGGCCTACCTTGGCCAACAGTGACAGTGTAGGGGCTGCGAGGGATCGGCACGCCGGCAAAAGTGACGTGCACCGTGTGGACGCCCTCCATGGTGGGCTGGTAGCTGCAGCGGTATGTGCTGTCGCCCCGGGCCTCCAGCTGGGGCTCCACGGCGCCCTTCTGTCCCGTGGGGTCCTGGATCACAACGTCCACCTCACCCGTGCCAGCTCCTGCCACGAGGCACCGGCTCAGGCCCCGGGCCGTTCCGGGACCCCGGCAGCTCCCGCCTCAGACCTGCCAGCCTCAGCAAAACCCCCTCACCTGCCGTGAAGATCTCAAAGTAGGTGGTCTTGTTGGCAATGTTGCCACTGGGCTCCAGGCCGGGGCCCTGGGCAGTCACTTTGCTGGCATCACCCTGGGACTTGTCCACATACACCTCGAAGGGACTCTTGGCGATATGCTGGCCGGCAAAGAGCACGGTGACCTGTCCCCAGGAGGGGCAGACCGTGAGGGGCGAGCTCTGGGCCTGCCGGCCGCCGCCTCCACCCCCCCGCCTCCCCTGGGGCTGAGGGCTCACCTTGTGAGTCCCGGTCACCTCGGGGACGTACCAGACAGAGAAGGTACGGTTCTTGTCATTATTGGCTGTCACCTTTGCCTGTAGCAGGAAGGAGCACATGAGCCATGCTCGGAACGGGGGCACCGCCGAGCCCACCGCCGTCCGCCGGGACCCCTACCTCCTCCTGGTGGCCAGCCGGGTCCTCCACATACACCAGCACCTCTCCCTGGCCGGCGCTTCTAGTCTCCACCGTGAATTCTGCCCGCTTCTTCACCATGTTGCCCGTGGGCTCGATGCCTGCCGGGCAGGGTCAGGGAGCCGGGAGCCAGCCGTCAGGGCCGCCGCCTCGCCCCTGCATCCCTCCCCTGCCATTCCCCCCTCTCCCCATCAGGCGGGCTCCGAACTGGGTGAATCGATTCCATGTGAATCCTGGCCCAGCACACAGCCTGCCCTCGTGCCCCCGCTGCATTCTTGCCGTGGGCTGGGCCCGGGTCTGTTTCCTAGTACCCTCACTCGGTCGGCCTGGGCCCTAGTTCCCATGTTTCGCCCTGGCTGGCTTATCTCTGTTTACAGGAGAGCGGCTGGGTCCTCCCTCCTGAACACGCTCCACCTTGCGCTGGTGACTCGGGGACTTCTAGCCAAGTGGCCAGTCCTGAGCAGCCCTGGCCCACTTCTTGGATTCTGAGGGGGCGCTTGAGAACCTAGCCGCCACGTAAGCAAAGAGTTCCCAAGACCTCCAGGTCCCGCGGGAACGAGGTAAGCACTCAGAGCATCCCTGCCCCCCCCTCCTCACCTGGCCCGTAGGCGCGGGCTTTCTTTGGGTTTAGTTTGGGCCGCAGCGGAGCCCCTGGCTTCAGCTTGGCCTTGGGGAACTGGGACAGGTAGGTCATGACGGAGTGCTCGTCTACATTGGGATCCACGATCTCCTCGGGCGTGATCACCTAGCACAGACGGAAGACAGAAACCACGTGACCTCCAAGCCTCAGGCTCCCGGGAAGCCACACGGCTGGGCTGCCCGCTGGGACCGCACCCCCTGGACGGCCTGCACGTGGCCGGGCGGGGGCGTACCTGAGGGATGCCCAGCCAGTCATCGGCCTGCTGCATGGCCTCCCTCGCGTTGTTCACGGGCTTGCTGGCGTCCCAGGAGTCCCAGTCAGGACACAGGCCTGCGGCACAAGGAAGGCTGGGAGGAGAGGGGAGGGACCCGCGGGCCCCCCGACGAGGGCGCTGCCCGCCACCTCAGCCCCCTGCCCCGCACCCCCTCGCCCCTCACCTGGGGCACAGCTGTCGACGAGGGCGCCCAGGGCCCTGCCGCTCTGCCAGTCCCGGCTAAAGTTGGTGATGGGCAGCTGTGGCAGCTTGTTCTGAATCCAGCCCAGGAGCCGCTGCTTGGGGGTCTGCTTCTTGGCTTCCTCATCCTCCTCCTCATCCCACATGGGCATAGAGATGGAGTAGTGCAGGATCAGGGTCCAGATGAGGCCTAAGATCAGCTTCAGGTTCCCGTCCACGATGGCCTTGCTGTCTGTGAGGAAAGCGAGTGGCCACACTGAGCACGTAGGCGGCCGAGCTCGAGCGTCCCAGAGCACGCGCACACAGGGCACCGGGCGCTCACAGGTGGCGCAGGGGGAGCGGGGGGGGACGGGAGAGCCCTCCTGAGGGCATGGGGTGTGGGTTGTGCCCTTTGCCCAGGGTCCCTGTGCGGGGTGGAGACGAGAGAGACCTCTGGGGACGGACGGGGTGACACCCGCTGACACGTGGTGCCGATACAGTGCAATGAAGGGTGTTGCTGGGGGCCCAGAGGCAGCCCCGACGATGGACCCAGGCTGCAGACAGGGCCCGGGGTGGTGGTGGGGGGGGTGGCGGCTCCGGAAGAGCCCTTCTCCTGAAGGTGCTTTGCAGCTGCCTGCCTCCAGGGTCCCCAAGGAATCAGGCAGGGGGAGCAGCCTGGCCCCGGTGGGCCTAGATGCGAGAGAGCCCCTGAGCTGACCCTGGCACTGGCTGCGGACTGGGGCTGCGGCTGAGGAAGAGGAAATCTGGCCGGCGGGACAGTTGAGAAAGAAAACCATTGCCTCAGGATGACTGGGTGGGCCGAGGGCCACGCAGGACAGGGGAAGTGGAGGCGTTGGGCAAGGACCCTTTGTATGGAGGATGTGGGCCCTACCCCCACTTCCTCAGTGCCTCCCACCCCCCCACAGACCCAAACTGGGAGCAGGCCCGGGGTGGGGAGTGCGGAGGACACAAGAGCCAGTGCTTGGGTTGCGTGGCCCTGACTCACTGAGACCCAGCAGCTGGCCTGCCACCCAGGGTGATGGCCAGGACACATGCCAGGGAGCCCCTTCACCCAGTCTGAGGAGAAGGGCAGAGCTAGCCAGCCTGGGTGGGGCAGCCAGGGCCCCGCTTGGGAGCATGGGTGGGGTCCCTGACTCCTGCTGCCTCAGCAGAGCTCGCCGGCGGCCGCCTGCCCTCTTCACCACCTAACGGGGCCCTGGGCCTCAGGGGGGTGGCTGCCAAACTCACCACAGGGGAAGCGGTTAGGGCGGGCACCCGGCACCCCGTCACCCCAGCAACCCCTCCAGGCTCTGGGCCCCACCCAAGGCACTTCTGGGTCTCAGCTTCCTCAGGGGTGGGGCCCTGAAAAGGGGAGGGCTCCGGGAGCCACCGGAGTCCTGCACCCCCATCAAAATCAGGAGAAAATACTTATGTGATGAGTCAACTGGAGGGTGGGAAGAAGGAGATGGACGCCACCAAAAGGGCCATCAGTGGCAGGCAGCCTCGAGGACCGGCCAAGCCACTCAGCGAAGCAGCCTCTCTGCTCCCAGACTGAGGCGTCCTAGTTCTGCACCCCTGCCTTGTTCTGTGCCCAGACAGCAAGGGGACGTGGTGGAGGAGGGGCTTCGGGCTGCGGGTGAATGGAAGGTTCAGAGAAGACCAAAGGCACAGGCCTAGCCAGGGCTTCCCAGCAGGCCCCCACCTCAAGTCCTGCTGTGACTTAGGAGAGGACACTTCAGGCCAAGCTCATCAGCCTCAGTCGTTGGGCTGGGCCCTCCCCTCGATCATCAGTAGGAGGCGGGCCTAAGCCCTCCTCCATCCCCCTCACAAAAGAGGGAGGGAAGAACCAGGGCCCGGGGTTGGGAGACAGCCCGGTTGGATGGCCCCGCCCCATCCCACCCCCTTTCCCCAGCCCCGGGGCTAGCCTGCCCCCTCCCTCCCCTAATCACTGCTGCTTTCCAACATTTTTTTGCCTTATATGGCAAAGCTCTGGGAACTAGGCCTGCTCCAGCCAGCTCACAAGAGGAGGAGAAGAAGGGAGGAGGGAGGAGGAGACCCCCCCCAGACAGCTGGGGTGTGGCCTGCCTCCCCACATCCGGTTGCCCCCCCACCCAAGGCTCAGAGATGACTCAGCTTGGCTAGACTGAGGCTGGGACTGAGGGGTGGGCCTCATCCCCGACTGGCATTCCAAAGAAAGAGGTGGGGCCCTGGAGACCTGCCCTCGGAGTGGTTGGGGGCATCTGAGTCTCCGCCACTCAGACTGAGGCTCAGCAAGGACCGTGCCGTAGGGACAACTAGAAGAACTGTAAAGAAAAGAAAGTTTTCCTTCTCTCTCGGCAACACGCTACCCCCCCAGTGACCCACCAGTTCCGGTGCCTGTCTCTGAGCAGCCCCCATCTTGAGAAGAACCTGGGATGCCGCAGTAGGTCCGGTCAATGCCAGCCTCACCAGCCTCACCAGCCTCACCCGTCCAGTGACACGGACACTAGGTTGGCGGTGAGCCCAGTGCACGCTGGAGTACCTCCCAGCCAACTCCTGCATTCTAGATGCAGAAAAGCAAGTCCTACATGGAAGCAAGAGTTTGGCCCAAGCTCAACGGTAACTTGGAGTTGAAGTAGACTACAAACCAGCTCCCTTCGCCAGCCGACTCATCTCACGTGCCCTTTGGCTAGCTATCGTCCTCTGTGGCCCCGAGTTCCCCGAGGGGAGATCTAAACTGGGGGTTGGGACCATCTCCAATAGAAGGACCCATCTCCCAAGGCCAAAAGGAGCCAAGAGCCCTAGACAATGGGACCCGCGAGCTCCAAGACCCTGTTTAGGAACTACAGGAGCGCGGGAGGCCAGAGGGCCCTTCCCAAACTGCCGAAGGGGAGGTGGTGGAGAGCCTGAGACTCCCCCTCCTCAGGGATGGGGCACTGGGCGCAGGGCCAGAGCCTGGCCAGTGCCCGCCTTCCGCAGGCTCTCTCCCACCGCGGGCTCGGTGGCGGGGGCGCGGCCTGCGGAGGATGTGAGCTCAGCCTGGGCGCGGGCCAGCCGGGGTGCGGCGGGCGGGGGCGCGTAGCGGTCTGCATGCCTGGCCGGCCTGCCAGCGCGCCTTTGTTCTCGAGGCCTGCGCGCTGGAGCCCGGCGGCCGCGGGGCAGCGCCGCGGCTTGGCGGGGGTGGCTGGGAGGGGTTGGCCCGGGAGAGAGGGGAGGACGCGTGGAGCCCCCGCCCTCGACCTCCCGGTGCCACAGGGGCGACCCGCGCCCTCACCGATGGACACGAGCTTGATGCTCTCGCGGTCCAGGAACTCGAGCGCCACCGACACGTTCTCCAGCTGCATCTGGCGGAAGGTGGGCCTCTGGTTGTGCTTGCGGTGCATCTTCTTCTGGCTGAGCACCTCCAGCAGTGCGATGAGCCGCAGCCCATCGCTCAGGTCCGTCTGCAGGTTGGCGATGCGCTTGCTCACGCACTTGAGGTGCTCGTTGCACCAGCGCGTGAACGTGTTCTGCTGGATCTTCTTCCACGGCGCGTCCTCCGCCAGGTCCTTCTCGGTGGCTGGCATCTCGGCGTCCCGCGTGTCGGTACCGCCGCCCGGAGCCGCGCCTGCCGCGCTCTGGCCCGCCCGGGAGTGGGAGCTACTCATTTTGAGGCGCGAGGAGCCGAGGGGCGGTGCTGCAGCCTAGGCGAGGGGACGGCCCTTTAATTAAAGTCGCAGGCACCTCGGCACACGCAGGGCGAGGCGGACAGCGGAGATTGTGCTGCGGAGAGAGCGAGCCCTTTAAATGCGGGAGGGGGGCGGGTTCCGTAGGGGCGGAGCCACAGCGGGGCGGGGCCCCGGGGTGGGGCTTCGGGCCGCACCCTCCCCGCCCCGCCCCGCCCGTCGGAATGCCCCCTTCAGCCCCCAGTCCCGTCAGTTCGGACCCGACACCGAGGCTCCGGGGAGGGTCTTTGGGCCCCGAAGGGGGCAAGGACGCGCCCTCGCCTCATGGCCTCGCACCAGCGCTGCAGGAAACGCTACAGCAAGGAACGGGTGAACAGCGTCTGGCGCCGTACCACTTGGCCGCCAGCGGGCACGCCATACAAGGGACTTTCTTTCCCCAAGTCCCCTGCGGGGGGCGGGGGGGGGGGTGTTGGGTGAGGTGAAGTGGGGTGGGGTGACTCCTTCTCCCCGAGTCACCTGGACTCCGTCCCGTCCCCGCAGCCCCCGCAGCCCCCCGGCCCCCTCCCTACTCGGGACTCCCGCGCCTGGGGTTCCCCGGACGCCCCTGCAGCAGCAGGAAGGGACCCGATCCTAAGAGCGAGCCCTTGGAGACCGCGCGTCCCAGGCCCGGCGCTGCTGCCAGAGCTTCACGCCCGTGCCCCACGCCAGGGAAGCGGCCGCGCCACAACCCCTGTGCCTGGCCCGCCTTCCCGCTCTACGCGGTCCTGGCCCGCGCACCTGCGCCCGCCGTCCCGCCGGTCCCCACCGCCTCCCTCCCTCCCCACTCCACTCGGGAGGAAATGGGGCACTGGGCCAGGAGGCCGCCGGCACTCCAGGAGCAAGCAGCCTTGCAAGGGACTGGGCGTGCCAGTGGGCACTGGCAGAGGGCCGAGTGAGGCGCGCAGACGGCGAGTGTACGTCTGACCCACCATGCCATCCACCTGGGGCGCTGGGGGTTTGCTCTCCTCTTGCAATGCCTGCCCCACCCCCCAGCCCCGGTCGCCCCAGGAGGCAGCCTGGTGGGGGGGGGGGAATCGGGGCGCCTTCCAGACCCAGAGGGCCTGCTCACGAGTTCCAATAAGGCTTGGCAGGCTCTGAGTACTCAGGTCTGGGTGGGCCTCGGCCCCGTTGCAGCACAGGGGGGGGTGCAAAGACAGGGATCCGGGGTCCTGTTGTGGGCAAACCATGGAGGGCTGCAAGGCCTGCGGAAGAGCGTAGACTACTATTAGGAAATGGTGGGGGCCTTGGTCAATAAAGAGCTGTCCCTGGGGAGATTGCAAAGGCGTGATTATAACAATCATATCGTGAATGAAGCCGGCTAATGGAGTGTCGGTCCAACTGATGTACTCCTCCCTGGGTAGGGCCAGAGCTGGGAGCATAGGGAGAGGAGGTATTGTGTCTGATGTCAGATGACAGCTGGCGACCAGGAGACGAGGGGAGGGCTCTGGTCAAACCCAGGCTGCTAGGTCCAGCTGGTGAGGGTCACAGACTGGGTCTCTGTGAGTTACGGGGTGGAGAAGAGGTAGCCACACACGGAGTGGTGAGGAGATGTGGTCCTGATGTGAGCACGCGCAAAGACCCCCAGAAGAGTTGCAGCTGGCTGGGTTTTAGAGTATAGGCAAAGCCTGCTCTGTCTCTCGAAATCGGAGGCGGAGGTGTGTGGCTGCCGAGACAAGTGCATGGCAGCAGCAAGGGGACAGCCTGGGCAGGGCGGGGGCTTGCTGTTCATCTTTCAGAGCAGGGAAACACATGGCATTCGGGCTCGGGGCGCTCAGAGGCTGCCTCATGGAATTGTGAGTTTTGGCAAGATCGGATTCCCGAGCACCTCTCCAAGCCTTCTTCTGCAGTGCTGGCCCCTGTCCCAGAGGCCCGGTCCTCCTCCACGCCACCCCTCCCCGTAGGGATCCGAGCTGTTTCCTTATGAGGTCAAGGAATTCTAGGTTTGCCTTCTCCCCAGGGAACACCCCTTCCCCCGGCACCTGCCTCGGCACTCTGCCTTTTATGTCCCACCCATTGCCCCGCTACGGGGTCCCACCACGGATGGCACCAGGAGGCTGAACCGTGACGGTCCCCTGCGCCCACCCCGCGGGCACCTGTAGCCCCAATCCAGCCCCACTGCCGTGCAGGTCTATTCTGGACACCAGAAACCAGGAAAGCCCTTGACCATTGGAGCTGAGAGGCCCTCTGCACCACCCCCATCACACAGAGGAGGAATTGGAGGCCTAGACAGGGAGGCGACTATGCTCAGGGATCGCCAGTGCAGCAATTCCATCATGGACATCCCCACGGCTAGTATTTAGTTCTCGGGACAGTGACCTGGACGGTCTGGGGGTTCTGAGTCATCACGGGGGCTGTTGGGGGAAATCTTGGGCCTCCAGCAGAGTCTTTCTGGGAAGGGTGTGCAGAGGTAAAGAAGAGGAGGAATTTCTCTGGAACTTCAGCCAGACGATTGTTGACTGAGCTCTTTAACGTTTTAAGATCAGAATCTTCTTGATACTTTAGTTTGATATAAAACTTAACTTTTCAAAGATGTTAAGGATACTTTGGATTTACCTAGTGGTATTCAAATACTTTGAAACATTGCTCAGATAGGAACAAAAGTCGTAAGGGCAGGACTACTGTGAAAATAAGTACGCGGAAGATTGTCACAACCGATATCAAACCTTCGCCAGAGAACAGCGGGCGCCGTACAAACGTTCGCTTCCCCCCAGCCTGTCTGGGTCGTGTACAGAGGAGGAGGGAGGCAGTAGTGTAAAAAGAGGATTCAAATGGAGGTGGGGGTCCCAAGATCCGGCCACGTGGCCATAGCCTCCATGGTGAGCTCCACCATTACAATGTCTGTTTCCATCCCCGAAGGACAGTCTTGGCCATAAGCGCCGGCACAGCCACCTCACAGGTCTGAATTCATGGTGGCCATCCACGCTCATCTATCAAGTGACAAAAATCCACTGGTCCCTCCAGCAGTGTGTGTGTGTGGGGGGGTTCCCACGAGAGGGAGCAGCGGGAGACCCTGGCACCGCTGGAAGATCCCACTCTGGGTCAGGGTGGAAGGTCATTGCCAGTGGAGCCGGCAAAGGCAGCAATGAATGCAGGGAGGCCAGGAGGACGATCAGCGCCTTGCTGTTAGTGTTAAACTGCAGATGGACGGCCAAATTCATTTAGCGGGTATGACCGACTTCTTTCCCTGTCCCTCCTTTTCTTCTTTTCTTTTTCTCTCTTTTTAAATGTTTACTTATTTATTTATTTTGAGAGAGAGAGAGAGAGGGAGGGGGAGGGGCAGGGGGAGGGAGAGGGAGAGAGAGAGAGAGAGAGAGAGAGAGAGAGAGAGAGAGAGTCCCAAGCAGGCTCCACGCTGTCAGCACAGAGCCCAATGTGGGGCTTGAACTCATGAACAGTGAGGTCATGAACTGAGTCAAAATCAAGAGCCAGGTGCCTAACCGACTGAGCCACCCAGGCGCCCCTCTCTTTTTCTTTTAATGAGGTAGAATAGAATAAAAAAATACCAGAGTGCTTTGCAGGTAGTAAGGAGAAGTCTCATTTTGTGAAATGTTTCTTTCAGTTACTTGGGTCAATCTGTGTGCGTGTGCACGGGTAAGCACATAATACTGGCTCAGGATGTAAAATGTAGTTCTTATTGGGCTTTGTGGGCAACATGTTAAAACGACACTGCTTTATGTGGCCTTCCCCAAGGAAATGACATTTGAGCCGAATCTGAAGCTGCCAGGCTGTCGGCATGTAGAAGAGGAACAGGAGCCCCGATACTTGGCTCTTCGACTGCACCGCCCTGGGGCCTCGCAGACTTCGGGACCGCACCTAATCGTGCTCCTGAGAATCAGTGTCTTTCTGCCGCTGGCTCCCAGGCCAGGCCTGGCAGCCAGCAGGGGCCAAATCGGTGGCAGCGGGATGCTCGCTCGGCACGGGGCTCGGGGCTCTGACCCACTGTGGCCTTGCGGGTGGTAGGAGCTCAGCGAACACCTGCAGCGGACTGTTGTCCGTCCCCCCCCCCCCCACCCTAGGGGGCAGAATCCAACTTGCCCGGCCAGCCCAGGCTTGGGGCAAATGCAGGGGGCCGTGACTGTGGGCGGCTCCCTGGAGGGAGGGGCCTTTCCCGCTGAGCTGAGATGTGGGCCCTGTAGACCCCGCGGGATCTTGAGGCAGGCACCCCCACCCCCAGGCGGACCTCGCCGGGCGGTGAGCTCATCGGGGATGGGGGGGTGGCGGAGTCGCCGGGCGGCCCCGGCGCTCGAGCTCGCGGCGCGCCCCCGCCCCCCGGCTCCTGGGCGATTTTACCAATTAAGGCTTTCTCGCCGGGCCGGGCGCGGGGCGGGCGCGGGGCGGGGGTGCGGCCAACAAGAAGGCGGGCAGCGGCGGCCCATTCGCGTGGAGGCGCGCGGCGCGCAGCGGACGCCAGCGGAACCCCGAGGCTCCCGGCGCGGGCGCGAAGGCGACCCCGGCGCCACCCCCGCCGTCGCGGGCCGCCCGCGGCGACAGCAGGTGAGGCCTCCGCGCGAGACGGTCACCGCGCAGCTCGCGGACCGGGAACGGGGGTGGCGAAGGAGGGCGGAGAGGCGCCAAGAACGCGGGCGCCGGCCCGCACAGCGCCGGAGCCAGGCGCAGCTGGGAGTGAACCTGGGAATGCGGTGCCCAGGAGCTGCCCTCCCTAGTTTACCCGGGAATGCGTGCTGGTGCCCAGGAGTGTGGGCGCCCTGGGCCATAGAGGTCCCTCAGAGAGATGGTGTCTGAGTGTTTGGCAGGACACGGGCTAAGCGGGTGCCCATGAGCTGACCACTGCATTGCTGGGAAAGAAAGGCTCCCGAGAGCAGGAGATTGTATGGGCTGAGACCGAGTGGTCACCTAGAAGGACGCTTCGCAGCCAGTATGACCCCCGGGGAGGGTAATAGTGGGGTCGTCGCCGGCACCAGTCCTCAGGGCACCAGCTGCCTCCACGGGGGAGCTGGTTCCGGGGCAGCTACGCTCCGTGGGGGCTGGGGCAGGGGTGTGGCCAGGCACAGGCAGCAGGGGCTCCTCCTACGGGCCGGATTCCCCGCTGGGCCCTATCCCAGGTTGGCTCTGAGCTGGATGTTCAGCGCCAGTCAGGATGTGAGCAGCAGCATCCCCAGATTCCTGTGCCAGCTGGGTCCAGGAAAAGTAGGTGAAGTCCCCTGGCAGGTCCACCTGCACGTGCTCCAGGCCAGCGGTCAAGGTGGGAGCTCAGGAAGTGAGTGTCCACACCTGCCGCACCTGGACTTGCCTTTCCAGCCCAGGTCTCTTCTCACCGGGCCACCCTGCAGCTTTGCGCCCCAGCCGAAGCGCCCATGTGGGAGGGCCTGGCCTGGGGTCTGAGGGCTGGGGGTGGGGTGGGGGCGGGGTGTGTCTAACGTCCAAGAATCTACTCCAAATAAGGGAAAATATGAAAGAGCTGGATTTTGGCTTCCGAGGGCTGCCCGATCTGGGGGCTTGGAGATGGGGCGCCATCTGGTGGCGATACTGTGTTTCCTGAGGACAAGAACCCTCTACACCCACCTCCCTGGTCTCCCCCAAACCGGGAAAGCTTAGGGCTGGAAGCCTGGATACCCAGCTTCTGTTCCCCTTTCTGCTGGGGCTGACTACCGCTCAGTTGTGCTGACTTAGTTTGCCTGGTCTCTGAAGATTACAGAATGAACACAGATGACCCAGTGGGATGGCACTTAGTGGAGAGAAAATCCAGTGATTTCCCGTCATTCTGTCCTTAGGAACTTGCTTTTCCAGTGGGGCATGGGGACAGACCAGGTCACATCTCACATCGTCCTGACGGGGCCTGGTAGGGAGGGGTCCATATGGGTTCCCTCTTTACAGCTGTCACTGCCACTCCCAGCCCAGGTCCCAGACACCATTTCGTGGAGTTTTGTGCAAGCGTGTTTGAAAGCGGTCGGGAGAGGGAGGAGCGCAATAGGGTGACAGGCAGCCCCGCAGGGAGCGTGCCAGAGGGCGGGGGACATGCTGCCTGGGACTGCAGCCCCACCGCGGGTAACACAGACCCCCGGGGCTACTTCAGTCAACCATATTTGGGCACGACCTGCTGGCTGACCCAGGGCCTCCTCCTGCACTGGTCTTTAGGAGGTAACTTAAACCCTGCTAGTGTGCAGTTCAGTCTCACAACCACGCAGGAGGAAGAGGCATGGCTTTCTTAAGAGAAGACATAAGGAAGGGAACAGGTTGCAGAGGGGAGGCGCACAGGCCTGGGAGGAGTCCTGGTAGGCTGGCTACTCTAGACTGAAGAGGGTGGCAGCGAGGGTCCCCAGAAGACCTCTGGTCTCTGTTCCTTTGGTGGTCTCTGTCTCTCCACGGCAGCCTTCCCACTGTCTCCAGACCAATCGACCAGAAAAGTGATCTTGACTGAATAACTGCCCATTGCCCTTGCAGCCCTCCATGCTTCGCCCACATCAGGACCCTGGATCCCTGTCTTTGCCCCCACCCCCCCCCCCCCCCCCCCCCCCCTGTGCTGCTACGGGGCTGAGGCCCACCCAGATCCAAGTACTCAGAGCCTGCCAAGCCTTATTGGAACTCGTGAGCAGGCCCT